>NW_026251393.1:955000-1050289 GCF_025118155.1 Cokeromyces recurvatus
TAAAACAATCCTATGCTAACTAACGAAAAAAAAAAAAAGATGGCCCCCTCAAAGAATAAAATACTTAAAGGATAGTTATTCTCAGCAGTAGATGGTAGCCGTAAATTATTTCGTTAATGACAAGTAAGCTACAATTTCATTATAGATATTGACAGGCAATAAAACTATTATAGAAATTAAAAAAAAACGTATTATTACATTTTTAGGAAAAGAAAGAAGAGAGTAGTAAATTATGAGGCCTTTACTTAGACTGTAATGATAGTGAAATTGGACCTTTATGATCAAATAAATAGTCAAGCTTTGTGAAAGATGTTACAAACGGTCAACTAAAGGACTATCAAAGGAAGTAGGACATTAAGGTGGAAGAAGTGAAATAGTTTATGTGTTAATGAACTAATTAAAAAGGAAGGATAGTGAATCTTCAATTTGTTCTTACATTTAGAATAGACACTGCATCTGAAAATAGCAAATAGAATATGTGTATACATATATTTTTTCGTCAATAGTTATGTAAGTACATTTTGAGATGATTAGTTGTTGATTCGCTCTTAGATGCCCCTTTAAGTTGCTAATGGATACGCCTATTGCATTTAACATAGGACAAAGAAAACTAGAGGACGGGATCTATCGCTATGAATGACTTGCAATGAGTTAGTTGTTCTGACTTATTAAAAGTATTTCTACGTTGATGGTAGGATTTAACGATTAGCTTAATTTTCTAACAAGTTATTGAGTATATAACATACTTTTCTTTTTTTTTTTTAATACTAAAATTTTACAATAGTTAAGAATATTTTAAGGTAAAGCTAAGACTTTATAATACTTATACGATATGTTATCATGTATATCTAGTTAGTAACTTAGCTATTTGTAACATGACTTTAGTGTAGCTATGAATTGCTTTCTAATATCTCTATTTGCCTCATCTTCCAAATTATGACAATGAGAAAAGCTTTATTAAAAATAACCAAGTTGTATTATTATAGATGGAATTAAAATGCTAAACATTTATTGAATACTTTAAGAAAGAAATAGCAATGATAGTTGAAATGCAATTCAAGACATCAAATAAAATAAAAATAGATGTCTGAACTAAACGGTACACCAAGGTAGGAAATAGAACTGTTTCTCTGAATTGAGATACAGTATGTACATATATGATGTATATTTTGTTCATTTTAAAAGACCTAGAATAATATAGTTGACAAGGTTCTCTTCAATATTATAAGTCATAGTTTGGATGTCTTTGAATTTTATCTTCAATAAGTACAGCTTTATCAGTATAGAGTAAGCATTTAATTTGAAATAATAATTGAACAAATATTGTGTTAACATAAAATGACTTATATTGAAACAATAACGACGACTGATTGCTGATAAGAGTATCTCATGTAGAACAATAGTAAAATAAACTGAAAAGTAGAAGGATAAAGTATTGTTGAGGACCACATATATACCTTGGATCGAGAATATCATACATGAATTTAATACACAAGATAATAAATATTTTGTAAATGTTAAGTATTAACAATAAATACGCATACAATTTAATAAAACAGAAATATTCGTTTATCAAAATAGTTTCTTTCTACGTAATTTTAAACGACTTTTTGATTATTTGAGATTCGAGTTTAAATACTGTGCTAAACCAAACAAGTACAGACAATATATAATACAATTTCTTTTTTGCTTAAAAAGCGCCTCTCTTCTTTTGCTCCTCTGCCATCTTTCTAAACATTTCCATTGTAGCATTTTCCTTAGCTTTATATTCTTCCATTTTGCTTAAAATAGGAGCTAATTTTTGATTCTGTCTATCCTGTCTTCTTTCTTCTCTTTTTTCTCTTGCTCTTCTCTCTGCTGCTAACCTATTACCACGGAATAGATTCATTTATACACATCTTATTATATCTATCCATAAATATTATTCTCTTTACCTTGCTTGGAAATCATCACTTCCCATTAAATCAGCCTCAGATAATTCAATGTCAGGGCTACGTTCTCTTTTATGATACGCATTCAAAGCTCTCTTTTTTGCGAGTGCTGCTTCACGACCTATTTCCTTTGGTGCTACTTCATCTAATATATCTTCTCTTCTTTCTGCTCTTTTCCTTGCTTCATATTTACGATTCATTTTTTCACGTTCATATCGTTCTTCTCTTTCTATATATATATATATATAAGCTTAGTTTCTTGATTTTCATTATACAAAAAGTTCCAAAATTATACCTAATGTAAGTGTGTTACTGTCTGGCATAGTAGGACCTACAGGTTGTGTTCTTCTTTTATTGCTCATTTGTTTTTCTTTGTTGTTATTATTATTTCCACTTGTCATACTGTCTACACTATCGCGTACAGTATCCAACTCCCATTGATTATCTAATTTTTTTGCAAATGACCATTTATAACGTGTTGCATCTGAAGAATCAAGTTGAGTAGAGCTGATTCCTTTGTAAAATTTTTCTAATAACATATATATACTATATATTTTAATGTTGTCTCATCCATTTATATACGCATATATATATATATATATATATTTATATGAATACCATTTAATTCGTAATCATTCCATTTTTTAACAAACTTTCTAAAGTATCTTCTTGCATCTTTAGAACTTAATTCATCAAAATACTTGTGCTTATATTCTTTTAACCAAAGACGAAATTCAGTTGCTTTTTCAAAATAGTCTTCTTCATCAATAGCTATAAAAAAAATAAAATAAAAAAAAAATAAAATAAATACATGTATACGTATTATATCTGTTTATATATGTGTAATAACAAACATTGGCTTTATTTTACGTTTAATAGTTGAATTCAAAGAACTAGAAGTTTTGGAATGTTTAGCTGACTTGCTGCTTTTATCATACTCTTCGACTGAATCACGACGTCTTTTGTGGCTGCTACTTTTATAATCTTTCGAAGAAGATCCCATTGTGATAAAATAAAAGAATGAATAATTGAGAGAAAAAAAAATAAAATAAAATAAATAGAATTTATTATACGGAGAAAAAAAAATCTTATTTAGTATAAAGAATGAATTAATGGAACAAATGCAGCAGAGCATTTCTAAATAACCTTAATTACTATAATAAACAATGCTATGCTCCATAAAGATGAATCATAAAGGCTACATATTTAGAGTAAAGAGAGGGTTCAAGCATCTTTACTTATCCCTTTTATTTTCCATTCTTAAACGGTATAGGCCCGAGATTAAATCTTTATTTTATACTGATAAGCTGATGGGAAATCAAAAATTCGAGATATAATTGCTTAGGCATTCCTTCGAAAGTTATAAAGAATTACGCTTACCATTTAATCATCTTCTCCTCCCCTCCTTTTTTTTTGACTACTAGAACACTATAGATGTTGTGGAAAAGTGCCTTACAACACTCATCATACTCAAACTTGATATATTCTTGACAACCTTTTTTTTTTTTTTAAAAAAAAAAAAGCCAATATTCGTATTCATAAATATTATTTATTATAAAGTTATATCTCGACGATTGGTTTATTTTAAGTGTATGTAGTGCCATAAGTTTGTCCTTGGTTAACAGCTTGTGTACGTGGAGGAGCCATTTGTTGGAAGTTTCCTTTATCTCTTTCTCGAATAAGCACATAAAAGGCGTGCAGATGACCAGGAATATATCCTAATAACGTTAAGCATCTATGCATAAACAATATAAAGAATTAAAGATAATGTGCATAGCAAATGTTATCATTCTACTTTACACATTAATCCAGAAATCACCACCACATCCTTGCATCAGAAAGACTCCCAAAGGAGGGAGAAGGATAATAATTAAGATTAAGCAACAGGTACCGATCATTGATTTATTATAAAGTTGTTTGTAAAAAGGAAAAGAACAAAAAAAAAAAAAAAAAAAAATGTTAATTTTAAAAGGAATGTTTATTTAGAAAGAATGAAGTCATTCTTATTAACCAATCAAAAATCCTGGAGGGAAAAAGACTTCTTTTAGATTACCAAAGAAGCCTTTGTCATAAATATTATCAACTTCATCTAAACTTTCAATTCTCTTTTCTTCAATAATTGCTTCTTCTTCTTCTTCTTGATTTGATCGTTGTTTATTGTACCTCAGACTGTAATTAGCCGTTGTTTGGCTTTTTACATTGTTAACTTTAATGACCGATTTTCTATAAAGCTCACCTCTGTCAATAGAGTCTTCTACCATTTCCCATTTAAAAGCTTCATTCGTTGTAATACCTATGCCTGCTAAATAAAGTCTAATTTCATATATAAGTTAAAAGATGAATGAATATAAATACACACTTACTGATATAAAAAGAAAATTAGAACAACAACTGATACTACTAAGGCTAAAATACCAATTGAGCCTATTATTCTATCACGATGTAATACATACTATATAGAATATATATAACAGAATAACTAAGCCATCTTATTTATAAGTATATATATTTATATGTATGCATATACATTTATATTTACTAAAAATGCTTTACGGAATGTAATTAAGCGTTGTTGACCTGTCACTCTGTCTTGAACATAGGCTGTATTCAATCCCCATTCAATAATCATGCCTCGATACACTTGGAAACACAAGTAAGCACCATAAGCACAGAATTCAGTTAATATAAATAAGAATAGAAAGAAATAGCGTTGATTATTTTCTCCTACGCATTGATTGATCCAAGCACAATGATGATCCAATCTACCGATACATGCTTTACACATAGAGCAGTGCTTTGAACGAGCAGGCCTATCATAGTGTAATTAATAAATATCGCAGTATTATTTAATATATATGTGTGTATTTCTTTTTCTTTTTACTTTTGCAGTTTACATGTAACACATGTCTTTGGCTTATATATAAGCCCATCATATTTATAATATTTTAAATGCCCTTCAATATTCTCTTTTGTAATAATTCCTGGATTTGAAGTACAAGCGACATAATAAGATGCATAAAGAGATATAATTTGAATTGGAATAATGATACTATATATATATATATGATGTTAGTGTGTATACTATGAAGAATAGGATTCAGCCTTCTTACTACATATGAATCGAATGTAAATAGGGTCCGGGCATATGAGGGATTGCATTATATAGGAAGCTTACAATGGATGAAGAGGATAAACTAACAAAAAAGACCTTTTGTTTATTAATAATATATAGTCTATATATGAACATTTATAAATTTACTTGTAAAAATGGATTTCGACTTTCACAGCAATAAGCCCAACCTTTATTTAATCTATTCATATTACTTTGACCAATAATACACAAGAGAAACCAACTATTCGATTGTTTAAAAAAAAAAAAAAAAAAATAGTGTCTATTTTGTATATACTTTACTTGATTCCTTTTGGTAGCTCTTCGATTAATAGATAATTCAACTTTCCAATAATACCATGTCTTTTATTTTAAGGAAAACCCCTTCAGTTTTATTTCATCATTATACATTATTAATAATTTACCTTAAGGAAGGAGATTGACCAAATAATAATACAAATACAATAAAACCAAAAAATAACAAAAATAGAGCAAGTAAAACAATTAGATTCTAATGTATAAAATAATGATTAACATTTAATTTATTTATTTTTTAAAACAAGATTATAAATTTTAAACAACCATTCTAACTTGTTTGCTCTTTAAATAATACTAATGAACGAAAGTTAGTTGAGTCCAGATCTATAGAACTCGAATTATTAAAAAAGAAAAAAAAAAAAAAGAAAGTAGTAACAAATAAGGAAATTAATCTTTTAAATGCTGAAAATAGAGAGAATATGCCCATAATGCACGTGTTTCAATTTTGTACAATTGCAAGTAGTGAGAAATGGCGAGACTTTAAGTATGTCCCTTCAAAGATACGTTCAAAAATACTGAAAATATCATTTGGTTTATTCAGATTAAAGAGACAGTCATCGGAAAAGGGTGTAATTGTTATATATTGAGGCACAAATTTTCATTCTTATGATCAAGTATAGGAGGAACTTTTGCTTTTTTTTTTTTTTTTTTTTTTTCTTTTTTTTTTTTTTTGCAGTTAAAAAAAATGAACCAAAGGTGGTAAACCTAATTAATTTAATACAGGAATTTGAACATTTATTCATTCATTAGAGAAGCCGCTATAAAGGTAGAGCTTTCAAAGTCAACATCCGTAAGCAAGATAAAAAAAAAAAAGGAACAAAACGACAAACAATTCTGACCAAGAAGGTATCCCTGATACCCAAAGAGCACAAGGGCCGAAAATTGATACTCAAGGACATACATACTGTCTTTATTTTTGAAATATTAGCCAATGAGCCAACTATAACGGTTGAAGCTGTCACAGACCAACTTTGCAAAAAAAAAAAAAAAAAAAAAAAAAAAAAAAAAAAAAAAGTGTCATCTCACTTGTAAACGCCTTGTCCAACAATATTTTGCACAAGACAGTGGGGAAATCGTAATTAAACCATACGACAGAGTAGACTTTTAGATTCATCAAAAAAATAGATTTTATGAATGACTGTGTGTTTATTGATGAGGCTAGGTTCAATAGAAACATACACCGCTCTTATGGTTGGTGTGAAATAGGATAGGAACACCTTACAAAATCAAAGTTGAAATAAAAGGTAACAAATATCAGTATCCTAAGTGCCATTTGCAAAGATGGTTTTATTACTTTTTCACTATAGGAGAATATCACTACAGCAATAACGAACTGATAATACGCTGGCTGTAAAAAGAAAAGGCACAACTAGTAATGACTTTTTGGACTTTACAGAGCAAGTTCTTACTATACTTGATGTAGCTAATATGAATGATAAACATCTAGTGCTTGATAACACATCCATTCGCAAGGCGAGCCTTTTTATCATGATCATCATAAAAAAGAGCTCAATTGCCATAATACAGTAATAAGAAAGCTTACAGCCTAACTATTTAAAATGCATAAACTGCCAAAAATATCTTGTACAATTGAAAATAAAACTGCTGTATAAAATGACATTTTTTATATTATTGATTGCTTATCTACTCTTATTTTTTTGAAGAATGTATGAACATCATGCTCTGTTGTGTAACTACATTTGACTAGTTTTGGCTAAATTACTTTACAAGAATGCTCAACATATTCACATGAATAAAAATACATATAAAAAAAGTAAACAAACTTCTTCTTTTTTTCTTACTTTCTTGCTTACTTTCAAAAAAGATAGTAATGCTTTACTACATTCAAATAAAAGGCAAAACTTATCTCTAAAGTATTAAAAAGAAGAGAGAAAAAAAAAGACAAGTAGAAAGGCAGAAGAGAAGATTTAACGCAAAGTAAATTAAAAACAAAAAAAAAAAAAAAATTGCTAAAATTTAACTTTAATAACTTCTCCTTTTGTTTATTTTTTTTTTTCTCCTGAATTTTACTATAAAAAAAAAGTACATTTTTTCGTTTTTTTTTCCCTTTTTTTCTCTTTTCTTTTCTTTAGCTTTTTTTTATATTTTCCCTATTCTTCTTTATTTTTACTTGAAACTATGGGTAGACATTGTCAGGGTTATGAAGTGTGCTCAAGTCACATAGCTTGGCTTACTTGAGAGTGTAGAACTGTCCGTTTATAACATGGCTAAAGGAGAGGGCCTAGACTCTCTTTTGGTTACTACATGCATATCCGCCTTCACCTTGGGTTATTGCAACCTTAGATAATTGATGGGACCTTATCGAATTTTGACTGCTCAAGTTTGATTTATTTCCAAAGGAGGAGGGAAATAAAAAGGATACTTGGGGTTGGAAATTGTAAACCTGTTCCTTTTTTAGGGAGATTAGCGTACTCTTTGTCTGCACCATTGAAAGGGCTTATCTCAAGGTTTAGTTTTTCTGTTTTTCTTTTTGGAGGTTTTTCCTTCTTTTTATTTTTATCTAGTTGCTGTTTATAAAATAAAAATAGATAAGGATGCACAGCTTACGTTTCTGACCGTGGTTTTTTCATCTATTTATTTAGTTGAAGAATCCCAGCTTGTATTTACTGTTAAGTCAAAAGTAGATGCTAGGGGTCAAAGAAGGGACATTCTCAGGTAAACAATAGTCAGGTCGTGCACTTTATATATCTGGATTCCTTCCACTTCGCCACGCTACAGGTCAGAATGTTTAGCCCGGCTTCCAATGAAACTTACATCCAACTGTATTTTTTATTGGGGTAGGAAGTGAGGAATCCTATCTTTTTCTTCTAGCAAGGCTTGGATCAGGTTGGTACTTTGCCAAGTGTCTACTAGTTGAAATTGGACGTTTATCTTTCAAGTAGAAATTTAGAGGGAGAAGAAAAAATTACAGCCTGTATCAATTTGTTTGTGTATGGGTTGTAATATTATTTTTGGGATTAGATATGCTTTCACCTTCTCGTGGTTAATCCTGTTAGTATCAAGTCTCTTTTAAAGAGATTTGAGAACTAAGAAAAGCATCTTTTTTTTATAATATTAATAAAAATGAAAAAAAATCAATTTAATAAAATCGTGTTCTACAATAAAGTTGCTTCTCTAATAGTATTTTATTATAACAAAAGTGGTGAAAGACTATAATAGCACAGTGTATAAATATTAAAAAGATTATTGTATATTTTTTCTAAGATTTCTTTCCTCTCAAGGTAAGTTATGTGTGGTTAAATAAATTTAGCATCACTAGAATGTACATTATCAGAATAAGACTAAAACTAGCCAACATTCATAATGAGCATTCATAATCTGATTGCTGTACAAAAGACTGTTCATCTTTAAGGTATAATTTGAAGTTGTTTCAAGCCCTGCCATCATAAATATTCATTATTCTATCTGGAAACAAACTAACTTTGGTTTTCGAACTAGTGATTTTTTTTTCAACAAGGAAAATTTTCTTAGGGTATTGAGTAATAAGGGCTGAAGGGAGGCTTCACCAATTCATCGAAAAGAAGTTGTTGAAATATCTTAGTCTTTGCAAAGGAATCTTATTTTTTTTTATTACAAATTTTCCACAAAGACAATCCCTTTACTCCTCAGAATTGTATCTACGGATGGTATAACGACACTTAATACAAGAAACATATTTTTGAAGTCTATCATGATAACAAAAAAGGTTGCCATTTGACATCACTTGTAAAACGTAACAATACGTTTTTTGGAAAATGATACTGTTAGATACAGTCTTTTAGTGCGATATTAATGAAGGTCATCATTGTTTTGAGGTTCTTGTCAGTTATATATTGCTCTTGGATGAGCATAAAGAATATAAAGGGTAATTGCTCCTTCAATGAATTTGTCTCATTATATGGATTAATTAAAGGAAATTCTATAAACTAACTAAAGTTGATGCACATGATGTGAACATACGTTTAATAAGGAACTATTGCTATCTTTTATTATGTACGGTGCTTCTTGCTATTCGCTAACTTTTTTTCATCATTTATATGTTGATGTACTCACTATTTATCGCTAACTTAAACCCTTATACAATACTTGACTTTTTCTTTGCTTATAATATAGAGTAGATTGTCTTAAACAAACAAACAAACAAACAAAAAAAAAAAAAAAAAAAAAAAAAAAAAAAAAAAGTAACGGTAGAAAGCATGACAGAAAGAGTATAATTAAATTCCCCATAAAGAGATAAAAGTTGAGGTATAATAAATAGAAAAATTTGTGCCTTATTAAATCAATAGTTTTTTTATTCCTGAGCTTTTTTTTTTTTAAAAAAAAATATGTGCCAAAAATGTTAAACATCATTGCAGTATTTAATAGAATCGAAAAGAACTAAACATTTTGTAATGCGATTATTGCTAATTAGAAATGAAATAAAAACTGTGCATTTTTAAATAAGAATTATGGAATATTAAAAATACATATTATGTGATATAATTGTAAGAATATAGGTTTGTATGCTAATATAGGAACTTTAATGATATTTGTCCACGAAGTAAAAGCTGATGCATTAACTGTTTCGTTAGGTAGTCATCTATAAGCCCAAAAAAAAAAAAAGCAGTCAGTAATGCTCAAAACTAACAAAAAAAAAATGGAACTCAGCTTCCCCTCATTTACTCTAGGCCCTGTTTTTATAAAGGTATATTTTTTTTTTCTACAAAGAGAAGATCATGTTTTCACGTACAACATTAAGATCAACATCACGATGTATTTCACTAACCAGTAACCAAATTAGAAACTATGCTTCCAAAAATAAATTCAAGGTGAAAGAGAATCCTGATGCAGTTAAATTATCCGATGCTGTCAACATTTTAAAAGCCATAGAAGTTGGTAACCCTAGTCATCAAATCGAAGCTCACATTCAATGTAAAATCGAAAAGTCAACACCTCTAATTCGAGGCTCGCTCGTTTTACCAAAAAGTATTAAACAAGAAGCAACAATTCTTGTATTTGCAACAGGGAAAAAAGCAGAAGAAGCCAAAGCAGCAGGTGCTCAATATGTAGGTGGTGACGAAATGATTGAAAAAGTACAGGCTGGTGAACTCAAGTTCGATAAATGTATTGCTACACCTCAAATGTTCCCTTCTGTCACTAAAATTGCTCGTATTTTGGGTCCAAAGGGCTTAATGCCTACTGTTAAAAAGGGTAAGTTATTCATGTAAGGATAATTTGGAGATTTAACTAATAAAAAGCATTACTATAAGGCACTGTTACGGATGATATCTTAGGAACGGTTCGTAAATCAAAGAGTTCATTTGATTTTAAAGCAGATAAGCAGGGTGTTTTGCATACTGGTATATATATTATAAGAATATTAATGCGAATATTTAATTTATATCTAAAATAGGTATTGGTCGAATAAACTTTGAAAACAATGAGATTGAAGCAAACCTCAAAGCTATTCTTGAAGAATTGAGAGTATTTGGAAAAGCTAATAATTTAAAAGGTAACATACAGACAAACATTAGTTAAACACTCATATTTATGTTTATTAAAAAAAAAGCAATTATTCAAAACGTCGTGCTCTCCTCTACTCGTGGTCCCGGTATTGTTGTTTCCAATGGACAAGCACTTTAAGTATACAATTATTTAACATGTCAAGCTTATATAGATAATAAAAAAAAATGATATACGTAAATTTGTAATTATAAAACAGAAGAATTTTTACTCTTGTTACAATATAGAAGATTTTACTTGAATTATAGTTATTTTTAATTTAAAGGATGACTTCAAATTAAGATTATTATAAAGCTTTGAAATATATATAAAATACTCGGATATACGTACATAGAAAGTAGTTGAATTATACGTATTTCATGCATAATATATAAGAAATTATGTATATAACAAACACAGCTATAGTGGCTATATTATGGACTAATCTCTTACTCAGTACGAAAACATAACAAAGAAGACTTAATCTTTGTATATAATATGTACTCCTTTCTACCAGACGATGCATTATTGACAAAATTGCTACCATACATACAATCCCAAAATAAATCAGAATGGTCCCAACTATCCAAATCTTATCTTTGGATATTAGTTTGCAATGAAAATCTTGACACTGCGTCTTATAAGGATTTTAATAGAAAACAAAGACGATTTCTGCTTAACAGCTACCGCACAAAAATACAAGAAAAACATTCGAAACTTCTATCCCATTGCCGTAATAATCTGATTGTCGACCCTATCCTCATGATAACAATGACAAGAAGTGAACGGTTTCGTTGCATGCGATGGCGACTTGGTTGATTACCTCTTGGTAAACCCCAAGCCTGCCTCTTCCATCCAAATGAACTCTTCATACGCTTATATAGTTTTTCTTGTTTGCATATGCATAATCGTCTTCAAATGCCCCAGATCTATTGAAGATCCACTCTCTTATATCTTGAACCTATTATCATCAACATTCCATACTAAGAAAGTGAGAAAATCAATGGATGCGGCTCAAACGCTGGCCTTCCATATGTGCAATTCTGCTTGGAAATGGACTATCTTGCTTCACTCCCAAATCCCTGAACCCTCTGACCATCATCTTCTTTCAATACAGCAACGATTTTCTGATAGTTAATTATCATCACTTATACATACACTTTAACATTTTCCCTTTTATCCCAAAAAGGGGGTTTCTTTCCTTTTTCTTTTTCCATAGCGATCTGACCAGGGCAAAACAGCATATAAATGCTATGTGCTCATTGGTCATTTTTTAATTTTTAAATAAAATTCTTTAGTTTAATTGTATATAATATGTATTTTTACAAATTATATTCATTGGCCTTAATGTACATGTAGACAATTTTTTTAATTATTATATGCTATTGAGTAAGACAAATTAGCTATAGATATACACAATCTATAGTTTGATGATTGATATATACACATGCTATTTCCCCTATTGCTATATTCAATAAACTCTATGAAAATAACTAATAGGTTACTATATAGTACCCACAGATTATATTCAGAAATATAGAGTATAATTCCCCTTTTCCCCAAAAAAAAACACGCCAAATATAAATTAAATTTATGCTAAAGTTAATTAGCTGGAAATAATACAATAAACTCGGAAAGTTAAGGAATAATACACGATAGTTAAACAGAATATTGTATGTATTAGCTATCTAAAATAAAATTTATTTATCAACTACACCACGTTCACTTTCAAGGGGGAAAAAAAATTAAACCCGATAAAAGGATGAATCATTTCTTCCTATTATCAGCCAAATTTAGAAAAATAAAATCAGAATAAGAATTATTATTTTTAGTCAAAGATTTGACACCACATCACCGAAACCATCGAAAGATTAAAATAATTCTTTATTTAGAAGTATGAACAAGATTTAAAATGTAAAAAAAAAAAAAAATATTTGCTTTACTCGATTAAGCTACAAATAATATCACACTAACTGTTTAATATACAGAAATATGAAGAAAACAAAACAAACCGAAAAGTAAGAGAGAGAGAGAGAGAGAAGGGATATACATAAAATAAAAAAATATACAATTACATAATATGATTTTTTTTAATGAAAATATTTATTCATTATAAGCTATTTAAACGTCATGAACTCTACTTCAAGATCAGATTTACTAAAAAATAATTCTAAATTTTACAGACTTAAAGTTGTACAAAGGAGAGATGGCATGTAGGTTCTACAAATTTTCTTTAAATGTTTAGCCTATTTTATGTAATGAAGAACTACTTTGTCAAGTGTAATATTGCTTTATAGAGAAACAAAATTACATATTATATGGGATTTTTTGTTTAAAAAAAATAGAAAAGATAGAAAAAAAAGTTATATAATAAAATTTGCACAATGATTTGATCGACAGTATTTTTTAATTTAGTTTTCATAATCATAGAATTGAATTTTTATCCGGGAAATATTTTTTCTAAATTTGGTAATTTAATGGACTTATAGAATAGGTGCTTTACACTATCTGATTAAGCAAATATATTATTACAAAGACTTTACAAAAAGATATATATAAGAATTATTTTTTGTTTTTTTCATGGTTTTTTTTTAAAAAAAAAGGGAAACACAATATAGTTGGCTAGATTTATTAATATCATTTCTTTTTGTTCATAGTTATTCCCTAGCTAAAATGACACATACTACTGTATCTCTTGGTGATGTTTCTTTTACAAACAGTCAATCTGTGTCCATACATTATAAGGCTTTTACCAATTATATGAATTATCTAAGCAAGTTACATTCTGATAAGGTTTTTACTCGTTATTATTCTAATAAGACCTACAAAACTTTAACCTATGCTGATGTGGATCGTATGGCAATTAATTTGGCTTGCAAATGGTCAAAGGATGCTGAGAGATCAAGTGTGGTTTCCTTTATGAGCGATCATACAATAAATTATGTTATTGTTATGTTGGCTTTAATGAAATTACGTCGTACTATGCTTGCTATTTCGCCTCGTAATTCTGAAGCTGCTATTACAAACTTGTTAGAAAAGACTGAAAGTAAATTGTTAATAGCAAATGCTAAATATGAAAATATCATAAAAGGAGTTAAAGCACAAAATCCAGATGTCAAGGTTATTATCATTCAGCCTCTTGATATTGAGGCTCTTTCAAAGGAACCTCTTAATTCTGATTATAAAAAGATTCTTAATTATCACTTTTCTGATGAGGACATTGAAAAAGACGCGTTAATCATTCATAGGTAAATAATAGTTATCTATATTTATGTTAACCCTTTTTTTTTGCCATGTACTGCAAGTTTTCACTAAATCAGTTTGTTATTTATTATTTATTTTATTTTATTTTATTTTATTTTATTTTTTTAGTTCTGGTTCAACGGCTTTCCCTAAACCAATATATCTCAGCAATCGCTATTTATTCAATATGCTCAAACCTTTCCATCTTCTTGTTAACGAGAAGGAGAATATGCCTCATGTCACAGAAAATGATTGTATGTTTTCATTAGCGCCTTTGTAAGTTTTATTCTATTTTTCCGTCATTGAAAAGGAATACAAGTATAGCTTATATATCATTGTTTTTTTTTTCTTTTTTATAGATTCCATATTTTCGGTTTTTTTGCACTATTTTCAATGGCTACTGTAGGTGGTAGTGCTATTTTTGTAGAAAAATTGCCTCCTTCTCAAGAAGAAATTAATTATGCTTTAGAAGTTAACAAGGCAACCATCATGTGTGCTCCTCCTCTTATTCTTGAACAAATGATTCCTTATCTCAAGGAGACGAATGATTTCAATACGATGCAGCGCCTGAAGTATATTATTTTTGGTGGAGCTCCACTTAAGCATGAAGCAGGTGAATGGCTTCAATCTCATAATATCAATGTTCGTGACATGTATGGTACTACTGAAATTGGTGCCTTTATGTCTTCTGATTTGGACCCAAAGAGCAAAAACTGGGGCTCTATTGGTATTTACATGAAGGATAAAGAAGGTCATCCATATGGCGTCTTTGAGACCAATGATGAAAGTGAGCCTGATGTTAAGCATCTCTATATTCGCGCTGGCTGTCCTACCTTGGCGAGTCATGTCGCTAACCGTCCTGATGGCGGCTATAATACAAATGATCTCTTTAAAGAAGACCCCAACTTTCCTGGTTACTACATTTACTTGGGTCGTCGCGATGATACTCTTATTATGGAAAATGGTGAAAAAACCAATCCTGTTCCTATGGAATCGACTATTCGTCAAAGTCCCGTTGTCAAACAAGTTGCTATTTTTGGACAAAATCGTCAATGTACTGCTGCTTTAGTTGAAACTGATTTGGAGTATGCTATTCGTTTAGGCCCTGATGAAATTATTGCTGCCGTTCATGAAGCTGTCAAGGAAGCCAATGCTGAATGTCCTAGCCATAGTATCATTCTTCCTCAAATGGTCAAAATTCTACCTTTCAACAAGTCCTTACCTTCAACGGATAAGGGTACGGTGATGCGAAAGAAGGCTGAAAAAATGTATAAAGATATAATTGACAAGCTTTACAAAGACTTCCTAGAGGGTCCCAGCCGTAATGATAAAGATAGTATCAATGCAGATACCTCTTCTTGGTCCTCTGAACAAACACTTGATTTCTTAATTAGTTGTGCCTCTGAAGTCTTGAGTGTGCCCAAGTCCTCTTTTAAGGATCATACTCGATCTATCTTTGACTATGGCCTCAATTCTCTGACTGCAATTCAACTTCGTAATAAGATTGCAGAGTATTTTGATAATATTCCTCAAAACTTCTTGTTTCAGCATCCTAGCTTTGAATCTATGCATGAAGCGCTTATGAATGGTATAGACCAAGACCTTGCAGAACTGAATGAAAAACGTTATCAACAAGCACAAAACTTGGCTCTTGCCTATATCAAGAAGGCGAAGGCCGATTTCTTCCCTATTGCTCGTCACGATGATAACAAAAAGCGAGATAAGGTTGTTCTTTTAACTGGCTCTACTGGTACCCTTGGTTCCTTTATGTTGCGTGATTTATTAAAGGATCCCAGTGTTAAGAAGGTCTACTGTTGTGTCCGTGGTAAAGAAGGTGAATTGTTTAACCGTCTCATCAAGGCCTTTGAATCTCGTTCTCTTGATATTTCCTTATTAAAGTCTGATCGTGTTGAAACTTTACCAATGCGATTCAATGATCCTTACCTCGGTTTCTCCGAAGAAAAGTACAATCAACTTAGAAATGAAGTGACTATTGTCCAGCATTGCGCTTGGGTACTTGACTTTAACATGACCATTGATTATTATGATAAAGAATGTATTACTCCTTTCTATCATCTTCTCAAGTTTGCATATCGAGAAATAAATCCAATGCATGTACATTTTATTTCCAGTATCTCTGCTAGTGCTGCTACTGGAGACCAAATTGTTGAGGAACCCCTTCCTCTTGATTCACATGTTTCCATGCCTATGGGCTACGCTCATTCCAAATTTGTTGTTGAGAAACTCATGAACTATTTGACTGCAGAAAAGAACTTCCCATGTATCATTGAACGTCTTGGTCAGGTCTGTGGTGATTCTGAAAATGGTGTCTGGAACACCTCTGAACAATTCCCCTTAATGTTTATTGGTGGTGGCTCTATTATGCACAAGATGCCTGAATTGGACACGATCATTGATTGGATTACTGTTGATTATGCATCTGCCTCTATTGTTGATATTATGCTTCGTACTGCTGATTTACCTATCACTGAAGATAACTCAATCTATCATATCGTCAATCCTCGTCTTATCACTTGGTCAGATGTATTAGAAGCTATGAGGGGCTCTAACATGGTCTTTGAAACTGTTTCACCTTCTGAATGGGTTAATACTCTTGCTCAGGATACTACAAACCCTGCTGCTCGATTACTTTCCTTTTATGAAGGTAACTTTAAAGAGGCTTTCAAGATGCCTATCTGGCAAACAAAGAAGACAAGTGCCCTTACACCTATCATTACCAAGGCACCTATCCTTGATGCTAACTTATTTAGTAAATTCTTAGCTCGCTGGCAATCTGTTGGTTTTTATAACCCTTCCAACTAAATTCTTCTTTACTTAAAATAGATAAATATATGTATTTATACTTGAAATATATTCTGTAAATAAAGTCAATAAACAATTCAATTTTTTTTCAACTTGTTTATTTATTAATATAATATAGAATTATTATAAATATTTACATAACAAGTTTGACTACAAGCTCTAAATAAGAATGGCAAGTTCTCCTTATTTAATTTTATAAGATGTAAATCAGAATGAAATAACAAAGAAGAGCAATAATAGCATCTAGGTATAAGTGTTCTCAAGTCTTTGTCAGCTGAAGAGAGTAAGATTGATTTATCTTCCAAGACGGATTCTGGGAGATTTTCGGAAATAATTTGCTTTGATTCTTGATCTATAGAGCATAGAAGGCCTATTGTTTGTAGACATATACTTTTTAGAGTTATAACTTTTAAATCATTTGTTTTTTGTTGACAGAAATTATTATTTCCTAGCCATAGCACTTTTAATTTTTTTAATTCTAAGATTTCAGCAGGTAAATGAATAAGACGATTATTATCTGTTAGATCGATCAGTGACAATTGTTTTAAATTGCCTATTTGAGAAGGAATGCTTGTCAAGTGATTATTGTGTAAAAAGAGTTGACGTAGATTGACAAGTAAGCCTATTTGCATGGGTAATTCTTTTAGTTGGTTACTTCCTAAATTTAATTCCTGTAGATTAGTTAACCGCCATAATTCATGAGGTAAAGAAACAAGATGATTGTTTTGAAGTTGAAGTGATGTCAAATTTTCTAAATAAGGCACAGCAGGTGGAGCAATTTGCTTTAATTGTAACGATTAGTCTTTTAAAGGGATATTAAAGTTTTAAATTTTTATTTTTTATTTTTTTTTTTATTACCAAACTATTCATTTTCTTAAATGCTAAATAAGCTTTAGTAGTAAAACTAACTGTTTCGATGGGCACTTTTTTCTTTTGGTTATCTGGTTTCGATTCATAAAAGGTTGCTATACAGCCATTCATATGCCATAATACAACTGATTTATATTCATTTTTAGCAATTGACATTGAGAATCAGCATCTGTTTTTTTTTCTATTCTTTAGTCAGAAAAAAAAAAAAAAAAAAAAAAAAATAAAATAAAATAGATGGTTTTTTTTTCAACTTTTATCGTAGTTTCGCTGATATGAATATGCATAATTAAAAGCATATACAGAATAATTGTTTGTATATAAATATTCATATTATTTATTTCTTCTTTCTTTTTCTTTTTCTTTTTTTTTTTTTAATTTATATAATGGAATTGGATTGTTGTGAAAATAAAGGATCTTCTTCTAAAATTAAGATGGATGTTTACAATAAAGACATGATTACGAATTCAAAAGATAGTTTTATTAATCCTCAGCAACAACAACAATCAAACAACGAACTGATTATTACTGCTAATAGTAAAAACATGAATATGGTGAATAAAAGACGTCCACAACAGAGTAATGTTATAACCGAGAGACGAAGTGTGAATAGGCGAAGTTCATTAATGGTAGTTATATAAAATATGTCTAGATCTTCATATATGCATGCACATATACTAAATTCTTTATTAACAGCCAAGGTCGAAGGCTCTTTTGAGGGTGATTGATCAAACTGATGTAAGTGATGATACATTTACATTGAGAATGAATGTATTAAATAATTTATATAGGAAGACTCACATTTAGGTGATATAGAGATGAGAAGAGAATATGAGACTACAACTCAACTGAAAAATATGGATAATTCAATCGAGGTATGTGGAGTATATATTCTTCTGTAGTAAATTGCATTGACATAGAAATATACATTTAGACATTACAACAAGGTGTACCTCCTGCTTCATGGACGAAAATGGTAGATATGCCTTTATATCAATGCTCCAAGTTAAATCCAGAAATAGAAATGACTGTAAGTATGCATTTGCATATAATAAATATGTATATTCATTATTTGTGGCTATTTTATATTAGAACTTTCAACTGGAAAATACAATATACAATAAAACTATTAAGAGAAAAGGTAAGATAAGATATACAAATGCATGTATATACATACATAACATTTGCATTCTAGCATCTGCAGAAGATAGGCTATTTGATCCTTATCCTATACCAATAAGCTTAAAACGAAGAGCTGTTTCACCTTCACTTTCTTTAAATGGATCCCCTATTTTATCAGACTTTTCTAGTCCTCCAATACCTTCTACTTCATCTTCTTATTCCTTTTTTAATAGTTACTTTGGAGGAACAGCCTCAGCTAACGCAGCAGCTAGAGCACAACAAAAGCCATCTAGTAATAGCACATTTAACTTACATGAAGCAAGTGGTGGATTAAGTCGAATGTCTTTAGAATAAAATATGTATACATGTATTTATTTATTATGAAAATTTATAAGAATCTGAATCATCAATTAACTTTTCTTGATATTTAGCCTTTAATTCAGCAAGTACATCAGCATTCATCGTTGGTATATTATTCCTTTTAATAATTTCATCTCTCCTTCTAGCAGTTTCAATTTCGTCTGATAAAGTATTCTTTCTTTTCGCTGGTAATTGCTGCTGCTCATCATTATTGTGGGCTTGTTGAGCTGCCTTGAATAATTTGTTATTAAATAAACTATGTTGTGTATGATTATCATCATCATCATCATCTTCTTCTTCACCATCACTTTCAAAAAAATTCTTGGTCAAGAATGTCTTGTTAACATGAACGGGTTGTTGTTCTGATTGTTCTTTTTCTTCTTGTGCTGCTTTAAATAACTTGGTATTAAATGAATTTGCGACAGGTGTATCATTACTTTCTGTAGACCAGAAATCAATATCACTATTACTCCATGTATTAAGCTTAATAGTAGTAGGCGTAGTAATAGTAGTAGTAGTAGTACTGGGTTTATCTTGGCTGACTCGTTGAGAGAAACGTTTTGTTAAAGGTACTGAGCGTTTACTAACTCTGCCTGGTGACGCCGCAGACTCTTTCTTAGCTGTGAGTCCATGAATTTCTTTCCAAAAGCGATTACTAACTTGGCTACCTCCAGGTGTTCTACATGAAATTAAGTAAATGTATAAAGTTAGAGGCAAAGAAAAATGAGGGTTTTTTTCCTGTTTACCTAATTATTTCAGCTGATCTTAACTTGGCGCCTCCAAGCTCATTAATAAAACTTTTCCTATTATTATTTGGGGATATAGTAAGATGGCGAGGTGATGTAGCACTAAATTGACTAATACGCATATTAGCAGATGAACTTGATAGCTTTTAAATTAAAAAAAAAAGATTAGTTGGTTTTTTCTTCTCTTTTCTCTCTCTCTTTCTCTCTTTTTGTTATACCTCCTTGTGACAAGTATTGGACTGAGAAGACTTTATTGATTGGTTATATGATATTGAGCTTGTTCCATTATGACTGTTAGAATGGTTATAACTAATAGAAGATGGTCTATTTCTATTTGTATTATTAGAAGGTGACGATATAATACTAAACGCATCTTCCTCCTCCTTTCGATCCTCATGTTCAGGAGAGGATACTATAGACATAGAAGTATCTTCATCAGCAAAATTTTCATCTTTTTCTATAATGCTTCCTTGTTCAAATCTTGAATTAGTAGTGGAAAGTTCATCAGCTAATAAAGATGACTATTATTTAAGTAAGAAAAAAAAATAGTAAATGAATATACATGGTTCTTAAAGATAATATAAACACTATTTACTTGTCTTCGTATTTTTAATAAATTTTTATGTAATCTATCCATTCGTCGTCTTTCTTCAGTTAATTTTTCTTGTAATTTCATTGACCATTGTTGTCTATTAGGGGTCAAAGTAGATTTTCTCATTGTCTTTCTCGGTGATGAAAATGTATTAGGTTGACTAGGTTGTTTATCTAAACTTATATATGATATAGGTGTATCGTCAGCATAATGTTCAATTAATGAAGGGGTTTCTGCTATATCTGATTCTGATTCCTGATAGAATGGATTTCTACTAGGATAATTATATTTTGCTTGTGAATCTAAATATATGACATTTACAAATTAGATTAAATAAGACAAAAACGACTAAATATTTTTTCTTAAAAAAAAAACCTTCACGAAGTGTATGTCGTTCAATGAGAGGTGTTAAGGAAGTTCTACTAGTACTAGCATTATGTGAATCAAGTTCTGTTCTTCTTTGATTCAATATAGCTCTCAATCTTTCTGACGTTTCTGCTGTACGTTTCTGAATATAAGACTATAAAGAAGTGTGTAAGTTCAATTGTTGTATATAACTTAAAAAATTCTTTATATAAATGTATATGAATGTATACATTGCTTGTTCTTGGAGTTAATTTAGCTTGTAAGTTTCCATAAAAGCGATCAAAATCTCGTGTAGCCTTGGTATGAGCTGATTTGACAGCTTCATAAATAGGTGTTGCAATAGTTCTTAATGGTGAAGCTACCAAGCCAGGTTTCTCTGAAGCTTTTATTATTGATCCATAGCCACCATCTACTCTATTAGGCGAATACATTTTATAAATAATAATAATAATACTAATAAAAAAAAAAAAAAAAAAAAAAAAAAAAAAAAAAAAAAAAAAAAAAAAACGGAAGAGAGAGGAGTATGAAAAGCCTTGAAAAAATTTAGAAAAATAATATAACTTTTTCTATTGTTTTTGAAAATCAGAACGCGATAAAAAAAAAAAACGCGTGCATCACTCTATAATACAATTAAAATTATATTTTATTATGACCAATGAACACGTAGCTATAAAAACTGATTTGTCCTACTTAGTTTAGAAAACAGAGAATAGAAGGCCTTATAAGACAAAAGATAAAACCATAAAAGTTAAAATTAGAGAAATATATATGCATATATTATTAGAGAAAGAATGTGTAAAAAGAAAGAAAAAAAAAATAGTTTCACGGATAGATTCGACTGAGATAGCCGCTTAGTTAAGGGAGAAAGCCAGTATTGGAGAGATGAAGGAACAAAAGAATGAGCTAGATTTATTTTATTTTATTTTATTTTAATATTTGATTCAAAATCAAGATGTATAAAATCAACATGAAACTATATCTGCTTGATATCTCTTACCAGTAGTGTTGATATTGATATCGAAACAATAACAATTATAGTTACGGCTATTTTTTTTTCTTTTCTTTCCTTTCATACAAACTATTAGCAAAACTGATTTAAGTCTAGATTTCTGTTAATAAATATCGTTTGTTATATGACTATTGAATGTATCATATCATATTATATTATGTAATGGCTTACAGTTGTCTTTGCGAATAATAGATTCTTGTTGCGTTCGACAAAGAAGATATGAAAGACTTAATCTATTTGATATTGTTGTATTATCTTTGTTTTAGAAGTAGAATATATATGCATATTTAAATCAGTATATATCTTGTTAAATTATATAATTCTATACTTGGCGTAAAAATAGATGCATATTCATACTAACCTAAATAATGATGATTACCTTTCTTTTTAGCTTCATTCATATCAACTACAGGATTGTAACAACTACTTTTAAAACTTATTTGTGATTTTTGCTTATTATCCTTTGAAAATACTATATTGCCATTATCTATCACTTCTTTTTCTGATGACTCTTTAATAATACTCTTAGAACCCTCTTTATCGTCCATTAGCAGTAATGAATTCACTGATATGACAGAGTTATGATTATCACTTGTTTCATTTGATGTATTATCTATTTGTCCTGCTTTTTTCTGAATAGTATTTTTCCTCGTTGACTTTTTATTGGTTCGTCTCGATAATCGTGGACCTGATTCCGTTCTAATTCTGATCTTTAATCCCTGTGCAGCAAAGCTTTTGATTAAGGAACAAGAAGGATGCATTCCAGGAAACTTGTAATAAAATAGACTTAGTCATCTATTGCCATTGCTTTCCTCTTTCCAAAAAAAATAAATAAATATGAATGACTTACATTCTTGGCATTGTAGACAGTAAACTGCTTAGTCAATACTGATGTAATATAATTAACAGAATGCCTATATAAACATAAATATATAGGTCCGCTTTTAATTATATTATCCTTTCCTCCACTTCTTTATACGTATAGCTTACCCTTGAATTTTAAACAAACACATTTGTAGACGATAGTTTCCTTCTATCCGAACAGAAATATCTGGAAATACGAAAAAAATACCTTCACTTCCATCTAAATCTCTTAAATTATAGACAGAGGAAACGGTACGTCCAATTGTCAATTTAGTATGCAAAGCAAGGTTTAGCTCTTGACTTTCCTTATCTGATGGGATAAGAACTGCAATTAAGAATAAATGAGATAATGGTGATAATATAGAACTATAAAATAGTATCATAAATAGATGTTATATATGTATATGTATGTATGTATGTACATTTTATATAAATATGCCAAGTACTACCTTTTGCCCCTATCTGTGTGTTTATTGTAATTCAGTTGAACCTCAACAACAGGTGGAGGGTCAATTGGTCTTCTATCAACTGTAAGAGAAAAAGAAAAATAAATGATTATATAAATTACCATACATATACATATACAACTACCTCTTTCACCAATACCACATGTTCTAGAATGAACTGGATGCTGTCTAACTGTCAGCTTGAAAGAGCTATTAGTATATTCAATATTAGTGTCAATTTAGAAAAAGCTGTTTATATAGGATAAAAATGTTTATCTACTTGTAAGTAAAAGCTTCAATAGATGGAATCGTCTCTTTTTATGATTATTTTCTATTGTTTTTAGTTTAACTATTGGAATTATATAACTATTAAATATAATCTAACCTTTCATATTTTATTGAAAAAAAAAAAAAAGTCAGAAAAATAGTGAGAATAATATGAATAAAAATGAAGAAAGAAAAAGAAAGAAAAAAAAAAGGAAAGAGAATTGTCATTTTAGTCAAAATATATGTGTATATTTTTATATAAAAAAAAGTTTTTCTCTCCCCCTAAAAGTTAGTCTTTTTTGATTTGAAGGAAAAGAGAAAATATTTAAACGTTACACTAGGACCAACAAACAAAGTGTAGTCTCTTTAAAAGGTAAGGATGATTTGCAGCGGAGAGCAAAATTTATATCTTGATTTAATACAATTAAACATTTTTTTTATTATTTTTATAAATTAAAATTTATAAAGCGACCTATGGGCACATAATATCTTTGTTATATTGGATTGCCCAGGTCAGTTCAAATTATGTGAAAAAAAAGTATCTAAAAACCCTCTTACGGGACAAGAGGTAAAAAGGTAAAGGAAAGGAAGATCAAGACTTTTACTGTATCTACACTTTGCATATACTCCACCGTCATGGCAAGTGGCTCAAGTGATACCTATTCATAAAAAAAGATAACGCAACTGTCCCGGCCAACTACCATCCCATTAGCCTCACATCTATCTTTTGCAAGCTTTTTGAAAAATGCATTTACAATGAACTGATAACTACTAGCCCTTCCCTAGATATTGCGCAAGGTAGATTTCGTGAAGCTCGAAGCTCCCTTGACCAAGTCCTATGTCTTACTGAACTCTGTACCATCCTACGATGTTATCATCGATTTACTCCAACTCTGATCTTCCTCGACATCAAATCAACTTATGACACTGTTGACCGATCCTATATATGGCAAAACTTCAACCTTTTGCACCAACACCATTGCTTGGTATTTTACAGAATTTATTTGATGATGTACAGATTGAAGTTTTACTCGATAATGCGGTATCTTCTCGGTTCTTTCCGGCCACAGGTGTGTTACAAGGCTCCATACTATCCCCATTTTTGTATTCTATCTACATTAATGATCTACCTGAACTTCTAAGACCATAGCATGCAACCTCCGATGCCTTCTCTGATGCCACCCAATCTGCTACAAAGATCACATCTCTCCTTTACGCAGATGATGTCGTCCTAATCGCCCCAGCAGCTAAAATGCACTCACTCTTGCGAAGCTGTGAGGAATATAGCTATTATGTGGGCTACCGTTGGAGTCCATCCAAATGTGTCGTTGTTGCACCTCCCAATGATGATCACCAATATAAACTATATAACACACCTCTACCTCGTGAACCCTCCTTTGCATACTTAGGCATTCGTATAAAAGCTGGTGGTTCTATTGATACTGCTGCTCTTATTAAACAAAACACGGCTAAAGCGCGATCTTCAATGAACCAGATAGCTGTTCTCGGTGTCAACTCAAAAGGTTTCAGCCGTCTCCTTGCAGTTCATTTTTATGTCCAGATGATCAGATCACAACTGGAATACGGCCTTGCCATCGCTGCGCTCAACGGTTCTCACTTTAAGCAACTAGAAGCCTGCTAAAATGAATGTCTTCGTCGCATATTTGGCGCCTCCCTGCGATCCTCTACTAAAGTGGTGCTTCACATGATCCATCAACCGTCGATGATGAACCGATCCATAATACTCCAAACAAAATACCTAGTACGATCCATGAATTTACCTGGTGATACTCTGCTCTCCAAATTACTATCCCACTTGGAGACTTCTGCAAGTCACTTACAATGGTACAAACTGACCAAGAACTCTTTATGGAGAGAACGCACCCGCAATTTGGATGACCTTACCAAAAGCAAGTTTAAGAGACTACAGCACGGCTTTCTACAACAATACCATGAAACACTTTGCACTGGCCCAAATACTAAGCTGCTTGCCGCCTGTCGTCCAACTCTGGCTCCAGATCCTCACCTTTGGTTGCCGATGTCCAAAACTCAGTTTAGTCAGGTTATACGTTGGCGTCTCGGATAGCTACCTGGTGGTATACCTCGTCCCTGTATATATCACCCTTTCGAACATTTTACTCGTCACCATGCCATCATTTGTCTCCACATGCATCATCGGCTGTTATTACCGACGTCGATCGAAGATTCTCTCTCTTTCTTGCTGAATCTTTTGCCTACTAAAAAACCATCAACAGCACACCTTGCTGCTCCTTGGACGATTTGATGGCCAACGATTTGTACAATACTACATGAGATGGATCATATCTTCCATGGAAAACTCCCTCCTGACCCTCCCACTGATACTGGTGCTTCTCTCGTGAATTGGTTGCTCAACTAACAGTGTTCATACTCCTGCACAATCGCTGAATTTTTCCTTTTTTTTTTTTTTTTTTTTTTTTTTTTTTTTTTTTACCATCAACTTTTAGACTTTTTTCATTTTCCATCTTGTCTCTTCAGAGGTTTTTTCTTTCTTATATATACTACTCGAACTGGCTCGGGCAAAATCGCAGATGAAAAATGCACTGTGCCCACCTGGCCATAATAAAAAATTAAAAAAAAAATAAATAAAATTCATATTTTAATAGTACAATTAAAGTTTATCTGGCCATTTTTATGTTTTTATGTAATACATAGTTTACTCAGAAGGACAGTATTATGTTTAATCATGGTTTATACATATATGTAGTGTCAATAAACACTATAATTATTCTTTATAAATATTATACTACATGGCTATTTGTTACCGTAAATTATTCCTTTTTTTTACATTTTATTTCTTTTCTTTTTTTTAGTATAGCAGCAAATGGTTTATAACTACCTTTGTCCTTTTTCTATTTTTACCCCTATTGTTATACTGAATTTCCATTGAATATATCAATAATTTTAGTAAACAGAAGATACAAATCATCTAACATACATTACAGTAAACTTTGTTATAAACAAAACATATATAGAAGAAAATAAACAAACTAATTACAAGTAATATCAGTCATGTCTGCATATCGATA
Organism: Cokeromyces recurvatus; assembly: GCF_025118155.1. Lineage (NCBI taxonomy): Eukaryota > Fungi > Mucoromycota > Mucoromycetes > Mucorales > Mucoraceae > Cokeromyces > Cokeromyces recurvatus. Next base: position 981,613 of record NW_026251393.1, read on the forward strand.
CACATATAAAAGAATATAACTAGTTTCTAGAATATATATACACATACATATACATATATACTTTTCCTTTCTGCATATTCTTTTAGTCATTATCTTCTCCTTATTATATAGACCTTTTTCTTTCTTTCTTTCTTTCCTTTTTTTTTTCCTTTCCTTTCTTTTTTTACATCTTATTATCTTTGTTGATATTTAAACTATTTATGCTAGACGCAACTGAAGTTTTAAAGCTTGAAAAAAGTAATTATGGAAGCATTTCTAATGATAAAAAATCGATATTTAATATCCTGTTGAACAAATTCATCAACAACAGAAAAAGAAAGCAGGCCAAATTAATTGAAAATAATAAGCGTCTTTCTTTACATAAATATATGCATCGTTTCAGTTCATCATCAAGACATCTGTATTATTCTAAAGATATCATTTTTGAACGTAACAATTACAATTACAGTCAACAAAAAGAAGAAAAACTATCAAATGAAAAAGAGCATTATGAGCAGATAGTAAATTCATATTTTTTACAAGCCAAGACACCATTAGTGAAGACTACTCAAATGTATCATCATCATTCTCCTCCATTAAAAGGAATTTTGTTAAATACTGAAATAAAACCAAAAGTACCCTTTATCGAGTCAGAAAACGGTTACTCATCATCGAGCCTCGTACAAAACTTACCTTCGGATATTTTTAGAAAATCAATTATATTGGCCACGACACTAGCTACAGCCATAGCAACCAAAACAAAAATAATACCAGATCTTTCACAATCTTATTCTCCTATGTCGCCTATGTCCATGTCAAATAGTACTGTAAATTTCAAGGACTTCTTAACAAAGGAGTCTAATACTACAACAAAGATGAATAAAAGTATATTAGAGAATGATTCTAATCTCAATCATTCTTTGATGATATCCCAATTGGAAAAAGTTCAATATTCATGGTGTAATCGTTTTGATGAAGAAATCAATATACCTTCTTTAGCTGCTACTGCTACTGCTAGTAGAATAAGTCAGTGTAACGATATGAGTTATAGTTCCATTTACAACAATAACAGTAGTATGAGTGAGTTCATGACAATAGATAATGACATGTATTATACCTTAGATAAGTGTCATTCAAAATACGAAATTTGGGATGTCGATTTTTGGAAACAACCTGCTGGAGAAACACCAAAAACGATTGAAGACTTTGCAGATATGACAAGTTCTTCCAATGAAGAAGCCAAGTCTACCTGGGTAAAAACTGTACCATCTAAACTATTATCAACAACATCAAGTCCAATGGCTATAGTAGGAGAATTACCTAATCATACATTAACAACAGATAAATTAAACCAAGAAGCGTTTCCTATCCTCTTAGAGCTGCATCCATTTTTGACTTTTAATCCAAATTCACAAAGAAAGGAAGCACATATAAAGAAAGGCAGATTTGACATCTACCTTCAATTAAATGAATAATAATGCATTGTATATAATCTTTAGATACAAAAACAAATATATTATTAAAGTCCTCGAGAATATATAAATTTAAATAGTCATAACAATAGAAGTATATGTATATAAAAGCCACTCTTCTTTCTCTCTCTCTTTTTTTTTTCTTTTTTTTTCTTTAAGCATTATATATACTGTAGTTACACGAGTGAACTTGATTTTTTTTAGTGTATGTAGACTATATCTTACATAATAGCCATAAAAAAAAATCTCGAATCCATTCAAATATTTTGTTTATTAATGTTTGCTTCTTTACAATTACTAATGGTTCCAATATACGATTTATATTAACAGCCAGAGAATAAGTTAGCTTTAAAGTCTTTTATTTGAAGTAACGTCTTGATTGAAAAAAAAAATAAAATAAAATAAAATAAATAATTTCTATATAACCTTATTGATATCCTGTACTACCAAATCCACCAGCACCACGATCTGTTTCTTCTAATGACTAATAGATAATTGTTAATCATTCTACTCTGTGTTATACCATCCATATTTATTCTGCTACTTACGTCTACTTCTACAATTTCAGGTGTTGAAATCTTTTCAATAATTAATTGTGCAATTCTATCACCACGATTAACTAGAAATAAAAATCTTTAGATACATGGATGTATATATGAGTATATATATAAATATTTGTATATATTACCTTTGTACTCAGTTTGACTAAAATTGAACATCAAGACACCAAGAGGACCACGATAATCAGCATCAATAACTCCAGCACCTGTATCTAAATGATGCTTGGATGCTAAACCAGAGCGAGGAGCAACACGACCATAATGTCCAACAGGAATAGCAAGTGAAATATCAGTGGCAACAATAGCTTTACCTTGAGCAGGAATTACAATATCATGTGCACTACAAAGAGGTGTTGTGTTAGTTATATTATTAGGCCTTTGCTTTCTTTATCATTTTACCAATAGAGATCATAACCAGCTGAATGCTCAGTTCCTCTGGTAGGAATTTTAGCATGTTCTGAAAGGCGTTTGATTAAAAGTTTACTGGTATTTGATGGAGCAGGCATTAAGATATTTTTAATTAAAAGAGAGAGAGAAAAAAAAAACACGTAAAAATAAAATATTTTTTTCCAAAAAAAAAAAAGGGGGAGGCGCGTTTGTGACGATTGTTTTGTTTTATATACACATAAAATAAATGAAATTAAGTTTCTTAAAAACAAAAAATGAATACATGTATTATACTTTTTTAATAGACAATTGATAGTTTCTGAAGCTTAAGCATATACTGAATCCAGAATAAATATATGAGTTATTTCTGTAGTTTTTGTTATTCAAGTCTTAATCGTATGAGATTGAATACAGCTTTTAGAGACGATAGAAGAATGTTTAACAAAAAAAAAAAAAAAAAAAAAAAAACTCGCCAATAAATTATTAATTTACTAGAACCTAATAGTATATCAGCTTATAAAGGATGCCATTGAAGCTTTCCGGGAAATAATGAATAATATACAACCATAAGAATCGAAGCTTTCTTTTTTGGTAATTGATTGCATTAATTTTGGTTTATAATAAAAGTAATAAATAAGATGGCAAATACGATGTTGAAGAATAACGCAAAATGTGTGTGTTGAACTAATTTAAATTATCAGATAAGGTTGGTTTAGAAAAAAAAAGTATTTGTTAATAGTAAAAGTACTGCAGAAAAAAATTTTGATATCAAAGCAGAGAAAAGAAAACCTTGCCCAAGAAAGTTAATTTACTTTACCCGAAAAATAAAATAAAATAATGACCAGGTTTCAAAAAAAAAAAAAAAAAAAAAAAAAAAAAAGAGGGGAAGAAAATTAAATCCTTAGATTATTAATACAATTGACACTACGCATCATTCATTTACATTTACTTTTATATTATCTTTTTATTCTCGATTTTAATGAATGATCCAATAAATGTACCTTCTTCTCCTCAAGTTGAATTAAACATTGAAAATAATGCAAGCCAAAATCATAAATTATTAACAACAACAAAAAAAAATTCATCGTCCCTTGAAAAGATCGTTTCAGCTTTTACAGGCGCTATTATTACTATGACGTTCAGTAAAATAATAATAATAAAACTTGTTTTTAGTTTTATATACCAGTATATTAATATTATTATTATTATTATTTTAATAGTGAATCCATTAGACGTTGTTAAAACTAGACTTCAAGAAACTACAAAAAATGGGAAAACTGAATATAAAGGAACAATTGTAAATATATTGATAATAGAAACTATTTGCATTACATATTTTGTCTAACTATATGGATATACTAGGACTGCCTTTCGAAAATATTTAGAAATGAAGGTACTTTTGCATTATGGAGAGGATTGATACCAGGATTAGTAATGGCATTACCATCGACGGCTATTTATTTCGTCGGTTATGATTATATTCGAGATCACATAAAGAATTCTCGATTTGAATATACAACTTTAGACATTTATTCACCTTTATGGGCTGGAGGATTAGCAAGAAGTAGGTTCAAGAATAAACATTAAATTGTTATTATTTAATGGTACTAATGTAATGTAATTTATAGCAATGGCAGCATTAGTCGTATCACCACTTGAATTGTTTAGAACTCGTATGCAATCAAAAGAAGGCATTCATGGTTTCTCAGGTAAATAAATATGCGCATAGATAATTTAAAAGTTGCTATATAATTAACATAAAAAAAATTAGATGTTTGGTTGGGTGTTAAAAGGATGGTTCATTTGGAAGGACCACAAGCATTATGGCGAGGTTTATTACCTACAATGTTAAGAGATGTACCTTTCTCAGCTGTCTATTGGATGGGATATGAAAAGATTAAACATCAACTAATCTTGGACAATAGTAATCAAAGTCATTTTCAAATAGCCTTTATTTCAGGGGCCACATCAGGTATGATGGCAGCTATCATTACAACCCCATTTGATGTAATCAAGACACAACGTCAAGTGAGTTCAGGAGCCGATGAAGCTAAGCTAAATAATATTCTAAAAAATATCATTTTAAAAGATGGTTTATCTGGATTCTTTAAAGGAGTTGTACCCCGAGTAGCGAAAGTAGCACCTGGATGTGCTATCATGATTTCTAGTTATGAAATGGGCAAACATTTTTTTTCAAGTCGTAGATTGTAATTGTAATATTTATTATAAGAAACATAGAGATAAACTTTTCTTTTGTATACATCCTTTACTATTTAATTTATATAATCATCTTATTTCTTATGTTTTTTGTTTTTTGATGAAGTTTTTTCTACAGTATAAAATAATTAGATTAATCAGCATTATCCTTTCAACAAATTGATTCAAAATTTTACTTTTACTAAAAACATTCATCTTTCTATTCTTTTCTTTTTGACTTATTTCACCTTCTTCTTCTTCTTCTTCTTCAGATGAACTACTACTACTACTATCGTCTACTTTTCTTTTTTTCTGTTTGTTTTCAGATTCGACATTTACTTTGCTTTCATTAATTGCTGATTTAATAAAACGAGCTGCTGCATCCTTATCAACTTTCATAGTAGCTATTATAAACGTATATGTACGTTAATTTGTTATTCAGCATTATCGCTATGTTTAAATAAAAACTTACGCTTTTCTTCTTTTCCTTGGGCTTTTTTTAGCTTTTTAATATAAGTTTGAACACGGACCTAAAGTAGATTATTATTTAATTAACTAGTTTTTTTTTTTTTTTTTTTTTTTGCCAGATCTACAAAACGCTAATTTACCAATTCATTCATTACTTCATGTTTTTGAGGATCTGATCCTTGTGTCCTTAAATAGACTATAATAAAAGTTTTATATTAATTTTTTCTTGGTTATTCAAGATGAATATGTTTCGTACATACTGTAAAATAAAGTATTTAAGCTATAGGTTAATAATACTTCTAATTCATAACGTTGCGTTACAGGTAACTTGGTATATATTTCATTCAAAGGTTTTTGTAAGAGTGGTTGTAAATGATTTTTAACAACTTGAAGACGAGCTTTTAAAGCGCGGACCGCTTTCTTTGGTATCTCTGGTTGCACTGCCTCCATTATTTTAGAAAAGAAAAAATTAAAAAATTAAAAAAATATGCTTTGATTTTCTGCCTTTTTTTTTTTATTATTATTATTGCAACAAAAGGGCTTAGCATTGATTTTAATCACCGAATTAAGCAAATATGTGATAGGTTTTCCTTAAAAATAAAAAATCTCAATTATAAGCTGGTAGGTATAATGCATATCATAAGTTGATATTGTAACTAAAAACAAAAATGAAAGCAATCAGTAAATTTCTTCTAATATTTGAAGGCAGTATTTATGAAAGGATATGAGTATGATATATGCGTTATTGAGGAATTAGTAAAAAATAAAAATAAAAATAAAAATAAAAATAAAAATAAAAATAAAAATAAAAAAAGGTCAGGTGTAGTGATAAGATAAAAGCAGTGCAGTATTACCTTCAAAGTGTGAAATCATCGATAATTATTAGTAGTACACTTTTGTCTGCATTTCAGTTGATTCTAGGGACTTCTGTGACTCTAGTTCTGGAACCTCTAAATTTGATTGAATCTTTTCCGAATATTTCGTTATCAAAAGAGACGATGAGTAACTTATCCTTATGATGCTCAAATTTCTTTGGTTTCCAGGATTCATTCACTATTATATTAAACATCAGACTAACATACCAACCATTGTTCTGTTTGTAAACTTTACCTTGTTAAATATTCCTAGTTCAGCTTCATATGTAATTGGTAAATTGATACAAGAAAAGGACAAATGACTGTTTGGATTAATTGCTGTAAATCTTTACTTCAGTAAAGACACGGGGCATAAAGAAAATAAACGAGGAAGCACTCGCTGTTGCTATGCTCTTCAATACATGACGTGTTTTCACTGTTAGCTTTTTATTGTATTTTATTTTTAACATACACGATCTAGAATGTTACTCTTTTTCTTTTATATATGTCTAAACACTATTTTTATTTCTTTTTAAATTTGTATTGTTTGTTGGTTTCTCTTTTCTTTTTTGTTTTTTTTTTAACTAGTGTCAATCTCACTCAAAAATACTATAGTTAAGTATTTGCTTTCTATTTTTTTTTCCTCTTAAGTTTATTAAGGATTTTTTTAATATTTTTATTGTTATTTTTTTTTAAAAAAAGAACTTCCCCGAGCAATTTTGATTTTTATATGTACCTTATCAGTGTGCTCATTGGGTTTGAAGTTTATTACTAATAAAAATATATATTTTAAACATTGTTAAGCATTTTGTTTCGGGAAATTATTTTTTTTTCCTCCTTACTAAACTTCTTGTTTCATTCATCACCCTTTTTGACAGGAACATTCACTTTTATTGTCAAAGAATAGATAATGTAATATATCTAGTTTTGATTGTCAAAGGTAGTAAATTTTGGCCTCTCAGATAAAATATTCTATTGCGTATATCTTTATAAAGCCCTAACTTTATAACGTGATAAGGAAACATACAATATTCATATCAAGGCACTTTAAACAGTAATTTGAAAAATTTTGTGTTATTGTTAATTTTTTTTTTCTTTTATGCCACTACTATATTGTCTTTCCCCCCCTTTTTTTTGTGTGTGTGTTAATTGGATCAAATTTACACTTGTAACTTAATTCTTCTATGGCTTCCACGTGGCAATACCTACTTAAATCTTATAGAAAATTGTAACATGGCAGTTATTGCTCGTTGAGTTTGAGTTCACGTTGACAATTAGTATTGATTGTGCTATAAATGCACAGGTATCAATAGTTAGAGTTGCAGTAAAATAGAGACACCTGGTTATTTCAAATATTATTATCATTTCAGATTAATATTTTTACATGAGTTCATAAAGATAGAATCATGTCATTTAGCTTCAAACTATACACATTAAAGGCTATCTTTATTGTAACTTAAAAGCTCCTGGAGTAGAATAATGATAAGTTTATGTCAAATAGTATATGTTAAATTATACATAGTGCACAAATAATATTATTACTTCTCATCATCATAATTACTATGAACAGCTGACAATAAAAAAAAAACGGATGAATTGTGTGACTTAACTTTTTTTTCGCACGAGATGAGGATTTCACTAGATTAAAAAGGTTCATTATACAGGTAGATTTTTTTTTTCTGTTTTTCTACCTTTTTTTTTAATTTTTTTATTACACATAAAAATGGACCAATTTTTGGAATACGTTGAAAAGCATCAAAACGACTTTGTTGAAAGACTTCGTAAAGCTGTTGCAATCCCTAGGTAAGAGCTACAAAGTGATAAAAAAAAAAGAAAGAAAGGAGTTTACGAATTTCTCGCACGTTTATTTTTAGTGTAAGTGGCGATCCTTCTCATCGTCCTGATGTTTTCCGTATGTCTGAATTCTTGGTCTCTGAACTTAAGGCCTTGGGAGCTTCTGTTGAAACTCGTGATCTCGGTAAGCAAGACTGGCATGGACAAACCTTGGACTTGCCTCCTATTGTTCTTGCTACTGTTGGTAACGATCCTTCCAAAAAGACAATCCTTGTCTATGGTCACTATGATGTTCAACCTGTAAAGTATAATATATATATATACTAAGATCGTTTTTAAACTTTAATATATTTATTTATGCTTGTATGTTGATAGGCACTTATTGAGGATGGCTGGAATACAAACCCCTTTGAATTAGTCGAAGATGATCAAAACCGCTTGATTGGTCGTGGTGCCACTGATGATAAGGGACCTGTTTTAGGATGGATTAATGTTGTTGAAGCTCATAAAGCCCTTGGCATTGAATTACCTGTTAATCTCAAGTTCTGTCTTGAAGGTATGGAAGAATCTGGCTCAGAAGGTTTAGATAGCCTCATCTTTGAAGAAGCTGACAAATACTTTAATGATGTTGATGCTGTTTGTATTTCTGATAATTACTGGCTTGGTACCACTAAGCCCTGTTTAACTTATGGTCTTCGTGGTGTCTCTTATTTCCACATGAAGGTGAAAGGACCTGTAAGTATATCAATGTGTATGTGTACAAGTGCTTTGTACGAGTCATTTGTTCATTTTATTATTAGCGTGCTGATCTTCATTCGGGTGTATTTGGTGGTACTGTTCATGAACCTATGACTGACCTTATTAGTCTTATGAGTAAACTTGTTGATCAAAACGGTAAAATCCTTGTTCCTGGTATTTATGAACAAGTCCGTGCTTTATCTCGTAAGTTTAACTTGAATTTTTTTTTTTAAAAAATTGTAATATTCGCATTTTAAAATAGAATTATTATTTAGCTGAGGAGGAAAAGACATATGATAACTTGGACTTCAAGATGGAAGAACTTTATGATGCAGTTGGTAATAAGATTAATATTCATGACTCCGTTCGTAAGACTCTTCAAGCTCGTTGGAGAAATCCTTCTCTTTCTCTTCACGGTATTGAAGGTGCCTTCTATAATCCTGGTGATAAGACCGTTATTCCTGCTTGTGTTACTGGTAAATTCTCTATTCGTACTGTACCTGATATGGAGCCTAAAGAGATTTCTGCTTTGGTCGTCAAATACTGTCAAGATGAATTTGCCAAATTGGGTTCAAAGAATAGCTTAGAAGTTCAATGTACTCATGATGGTAACTACTGGCTCTCTAGTCCTGAACATCCTAACTATGGTAAAGTATTATTTTAAAAATAATAGTAGTATCAACAGTAAACAAATTAATTTTTTTTTCTTTTTGTTTTCGTTTCTAGTTGCCGCTGCTAAAGCCGTTGAAACTGTTTATAACGTCAAACCAGATTTGACACGTGAAGGTGGTTCTATTCCCGTTACTTTATCTTTCCAAGATGCTCTTAAGAAGAATGTCTTGTTGTTGCCAATGGGTCGTGGTGATGATGTAAGCTTATTGTATTGTATTGTATTGTATGATATGATATATTAATTTTTATCTATTTTTTTTTTATAGGGTGCTCACTCTATTAATGAGAAATTGGATAGATCCAATTACATTAAGGGTACTCAATTGTTAGGTGCCTATTTGTATGAAGTTTCTAAAATTCAATTGTAATTTCATAAATAAATATATTATATAATACTTTAATAACTTTCTTCTTCATTAATACATGTGTCTAAACAATCATTTTTTATTTTTGAACCTACCCCCCCAAAAAAAAAAAAAATGGGTACAACAAGATATTAATTATATCAAAATTGCCCATATCAGATTAATACAGTCGAAGAAACTAAGTTGGGTCAATGAAAAAAAAATTTTGGCCATTTCCAAAATAAATTGGGATACCAATATGAAGATGGGGCACTGGTACGAAAATAGTACACAGAAGGGAATATAGGAAATTAAGATACTTTAGTTTGTTTGGTCAAATCAAAATTGTTACAACTTCTTACTTGTAACATCATTAAGTCGTCGGCTCACGGGACAACCACATTGGAGGTGGCGGTTTGTCGTTTGAAGACGGTGGGGCGATCATTGCCATTCCATATAGACTGAGCTATGTAAAACATATTTTTGCTGGCCATTACACCTCGAATCCAAAAGGTATTGCAAGTTTTACACTTCAATACCTGATGGATCATGGTCATCTTCCCTACACTTCAGATTTTCTATATCATTCTTAAAGCAAGAATGACAGATCTATGAAGAATTGGCTTTAGCTGAAAGTGCAATATGTAAACTATGTGTTGTTTTTTTCTTAATAACCTTTGATGTATTAAATTCGTTGATGTCTAGTAGCAAGAGTCCTCTAAGCCTTTGCCTTGTTTTTAATTGTTGATATATTTTGTTAGATACGCCATGACGGAGACCTTTGAACTTAATATGATCCTTGTTTTTTTAGTCCGTCACCAAAGACCACCAGAGGCATCTTGCTGCTGTTTCCCTTTTCAAAACAGGCTTTGTTGTTTCTGCTGTAAGTTACAGATATAATAGTTCGAGTTTACTGAAATAATAATAATAATAAAAAAAAAGTGTATACCTTTTTGATTTTGGGATGGTGGTGAGTGCTCTTTCTTCTTGAACATTACGAGGCTTGCGAGTTTTCCTCCTTCTTTTTCTATTTTCCTTTGTCTTCTTTCTCCTGCTTTTATTATACTTCTTTCCATCATTTATTAAGATGTTGACACTTTCTTGGATGGCTTTTTGGGAACTAAGGTAGTTCAACCATTTAATATTAGAAGTTTTAAAGCCGTAAAAATTAAGCAAAGTATTCATGTGCTGCAGCATGTAAGTTATGTACAAAACAAATTGTTCCACAGACCCAGTCTTAGGCGAAGGAATGTCTGTTTCAATCTTTTCAATACCTAGTCTCTGTTTGCGCTTCTGTTGCTCTTTCATTCGTCTTACATTTCCACCCATATTGTAATATTTGATTGAGGACAAGCGACGTATGTCAGTGCCACCGTGATAAGAGACAAAAGGATCCCGCCTTCCTGTGTTTACAGTACATAGACGGAAATGCTTATCCATCTCTTCGCTTGTAAAATCGTTCAACTCTAGACAGATAGTGTCTTCTGGTGATGACAGAAGCACTTTTCTAGTAAATAGAACTTTGCACGTGTAGCCATCAGTATACAATCCATTGAGAAATATCTTTCCTTTTTGTTCAGGCAGTGCTTGAAGCTTTTCACAACTATATTTTTTTTTTCGTCCGTAATTTGGTTTATAGATATATGTAATAGTAATGTATACCTTTGAATGCCAAGCTTCTTAAAGTCAAACATTTGATAGAAGCATCTTTGTTTATGATCGAAAGGAGATTCATTAGCTTGCTTTTTTTGTTTAACATCTGGGAAAATTCCGGTTAGGTTCTGAATATCCATCTTTATGAATCGCCAGTGCAATCCAGGATTTAGGAATAGGCTAAAATGTCTTGGAAGTAGGGACTTAATCAAAACGCTTTTGTCATTTTGAGAAGTTTGGGCCTTGTATATATCATCATATTTTTTAAGGATATGCCCTTAATGCAGATAGAATTTTGAAGGGTTCATTGTTTAAGCTTTCTTTAGACACTGGAAGCTTGGACATGCGATTCTTCACTTCTGAAATCAAAGGATTTAACAAACTTTTGTCGCTTTAGTTCTATTTCCAAATAGCTCACCCTTAATTTGAACATTGTTTAGCTATTTCTAAAATTACCTCTGTTCAGTACTGTCAATTGGAAGAAGGTGCACAAAACAAATGTATTAGAAAGATATTTGGTGATTCCAAAAAAGTCCAACATCAAAGTTATGCTACACCATGGCTAAGTTCTCGTCCATTCGTGAAAGATTACATATTCTGCAAGCTCAATTTTTGTTATGCTCATTATTATCCTCAGATCCTCTTTTATCCCAGTTAGCACTGTTTCTATAAGGTTATACAACTAGATTTCTATAGTCGAGACTCTTATCAATAAATCCAATTTGGAAAAACTGTCAGCCTGAAGTACATTCAATAACGCTGAATAACACTCAAAAAAAAAAAAAAAAAAAAAAAAAAAAAAAAAAATTAAACAAATTCGGATCCTACAGTCAACACAACTTGGATCAGCATCTCTATGCTTTTAACAGATCAAAATCACCAACACGATATCGACCGTATATACCTTTTGGCTTCCTATGTCCTTTGTAAAACGTAATCAATGCATTTGTTATTAATTGCCTTGGATGATTATCTAGTAGTCATTTCAACTAGTTGCTCAAAGTACCGTACATTATTTTCTTTTTTCTTTTAACAAAGCACTATGGAGTCTACTGTTCCCAAATATACTATCAGTTTCTGAGTGAGACTATTGAGGATTCTCTCTCAGTTCTCTCTCTCTCTCTTTCTCAGTTCTCTTGATATAAGCTTCCTTACAAACTAATTGCGTACATATTGCGTACATATTTTAAATATCCTTACTTGGTTTGTTCATTGTTGGCTAGCTATTTGTACAATCCTTCAAGAACTTGATTATCCTTTTTTTTTTCTTTCTTTTTTCACTATAAAGACCCATCTTTACTATCATCACATCTTGGTGGTCAATAGTTTCTTAGTTAACTACTCTTCTCCTTCTAAACAAGAGTGTCATGGCTATCATGCTTTGTTCCTTTTTTTTCACTTTTTTTTCTTTCTTCTACCCTTGTTCCTAAAGGGGTTTCCTAGTATCTTTTATTATTAATGATCTAACCCGGACAATTTTGATATAATTAATATCCTGTTGTACCCAATTTTGGGTTTCTTTTCTTTTTTTTTTTTTTAAACAAAAAAAAAATTTGTATTTACTCATTTGAAAATACATCAGGTATTATCAAAAAAATAAAAATAAAATTGTATTCTTTTTTTTATTTTATTTTATTTTTTTTTTTTTTTTTTTATTTATTTTTTTTTTTTTTTTTTTTTTTATACCTATTTTAAATAATCATAAAGAGACCAAGCAGCATTATTAACATTAATGTCGAGTAACAATAACAGCACAAATGTCGTTGGTGTTCATTATAAAGTAGGTCGAAAGTTAGGAGAAGGCAGTTTTGGTATTATTTATGAAGGTAAAAAAAAAAAAAATAAATAAAAAAAGCGAATATTATAAGTGTCTTGTTCCTCACTCATTTCTCTTTCTTTTTTTTTTCTTTTTTCTTTTTTTTTTTTTTATTGAAGGCACCAATCTGTTAAATAATTCTCAAGTAGCCATTAAATTTGAACCTAGAAAATCAGATGCACCACAATTAAGAGATGAATATAGGACTTATAAGATATTATCTGGAATTCGTAAAGTGTACTTTACTTAATATAAGCTCCTTTTTTTTTTTTTTGTTAAAGACATCCACAAAGGGGCCTTTTTTTTTATCCCTTTAAATTCCCCTAGAAAAAAAAAAGCTATTTATACTTACTTTCTCTATTTACATATTTATATTCATACTTAAGATGGTATTCCCTCGGCTTATTATTTTGGACAAGAAGGATTACATAATATACTTGTGATCGACCTTTTAGGACCTAGTTTAGAAGATTTATTTGACACATGCTCAAGAAAATTTAGTGTAAAGACAGTAGCTACTTTGGCTCGTCATATGGTAAAAAAAAAAAGGGAAAAAATAAAAAATAAAAATAATTTGCTAACATGAGTATATTGTAGATTACTCGAGTTCAAAGTGTACATGAAAACCATTTGATTTATCGTGATATTAAGCCTGATAACTTTCTTATTGGTCGACCAGGCACTTTAGATGCAAATACAGTTTTTTTAATTGATTTTGGCATGGCTAAACAATATCGAGATCCAAAGACAAAACAACATATTCCTTATAGAGAACGTAAGAGTCTCTCGGGAACAGCACGTTATATGAGTATTAACACTCATTTGGGAAGAGAACAGTCAAGACGTGACGATTTAGAATCCTTGGGTCATGTCTTTATGTATTTTTTGAGAGGTTCTTTACCTTGGCAAGGTCTGAAGGCTGCTACTAATAAGCAAAAATATGAAAAGATTGGTGAAAAAAAGCAGACAACTTCAATTAAAGATTTATGTGGTGGATTTCCAGGTAAATAAGTTAATTCGGGTATGCATAATATATACATACATACATACATACGTACGTACATGTTATTAACTCTATAAAATAATTTCTTAGAGGAATTTGGTATCTATCTTCAATATGTTCGTAAATTGGGCTTTGAAGAGACTCCAGATTATGATTTTCTCCGAGATTTATTCACAAAGGTGCTCAAGAATCATGGCGATGTAGACGACGAAGTTTATGATTGGATGTTATTAAAAGAGGGTAAAGGACTTGAAAAGAGAAACAATACTTCACGTCATCAATCACAACGTCAAACCGCTATGGCTACACGTCATCCAACAGAAGGCTATTCTCTTCAACAACAAGACAATCCTTATAGTCGAACTCAACCACCCATGAACATCACTAATTCACCAGCACCTCAAAATAATGTGAATGCAGGTCATCATCAAGAGTACAATGAAGAAAATGATTTACGGAAAAAAAGTTTTTGGCAGCAGTTTATTTCTTTCGTTACATGTGGGTTATTTTCTTGTCCTTAAAAAGAATTATATTATTCAATCAATCAATCAATCATATTCCCCTTCTTCCCTTTAATTTCTCTTTTGTTTTACATTCAAAATTTTAACTTTATTAAAATAAATATGATAATCTCAATGAGCACGAGATCTTATTTAGTACATTAAATTTGCTTTGGAATATAGATGAAAGAAAGGGAAGGGAAGAAAAGCTTGTAAGTGCAAGAGGGGAAGTAGAATGAAAAAGTAAAAGAAAGACATTGCTTATGAAGGAATCCTCTTCTAATATTTGTATGATTAAATGGAATATAAAATATTTATTTTGTTGTAAGTGAAGTCATTATGTTTATATCATACAACTTACGAAAATGACTAAAGGAGAGAGTTTTTAAAGCTTGGTAAGATATTCAAAAGAAAAAAAAAAAAAAAAGGAATTTGTAAGTAGCCACATCTGCAGTGTTTTAATAAAAGAGGGACACTATCCATACTCCAATTACATGTCATTTAGAGAAAAGGAGGTATTTTTTTTTCTTCATAAAATAAGTTGATATATAAATTGTTTATTTAAGGAGTCGGTCTTGAGTTATATATACATATATATATGCATATATTTGTATACATGTATATAATAATGATATCTTAGAAATTAATAGGAAAATTTACTAAAGAGTTTTGTTATATCAGATTGACAAAATATGAGTAATGGCAATAGATTGTAATAAGGACGCTTCTTGTAACGTAATCATTCGCATACTATAGAAAAGTTTAATTAAATTGAGTGATTGATTGAGAAGAGAGGAGGTATATCATATTAACTAAAACTACCAAAAGAAGGAGTTTTTTTTTTTCTTATTTCGGCAACATTGACTTCAAGCACTTTCAAACATTGAAAATAAGGCAACTTTGTGGTTTTCTGTTTTATAAATTATATTTACACGGGCATAAAAGGTAAATAAATAAGTGAAAAAAAAAAGGCATTCCAGTCCTTTCCTGTCAGGTTGAAATCTATTACAAATAATTAATTCAATTACTGGATTGAGTTATCCTTCAGAACGAGAAATATGAAAATAATGATTTCAACTGGAATAGATTGATTATATTCTTTATAACAACATTACATATCTATTCAATAACTAAAGTTATGGCTATATTTACTTACAGGCTTATAGCCTTTTGGCATTTCGTTTTTTTTTCAGCTATAAAGATGACATATCGTTAATAAGAAGCGCAGAGCAAGTAGGCAATAGACTACATAGAAGTTGTTATTTAATCATTTTATGCTGTAATGCTTATATATACAATCAAAAAAAAATTTACTTTTGTTCAAACTTAGTACAGGATACAGACATGTATTTAGCAAATGGGAGCTTAATGAAGTATTATTTATTTTCTTTTTCTATTTATATTAAGTTTAATACTCAAACTCTATACCCAGCGTTCAAGGACACCAGATTCAACAACTTGAGTATATATATATATATATATATATATTTTTACATACCAAGCTACTGCGTACACAAATTATCCTGGAGCGCAAAATAAAACAAGCGTCTAGATAGTCTATTGGATATAGTTGTTTTATACGATGATATTTAGGATGATTATCTGGTAAAAAAAGCCTTCAGCTATATTCACGCCAACAGTACTAGCTTATTAAAATCAACATTATACGATGTAATCATCTTAAATTCTTATTTACACGCTCCTAACTATTGCTGACTTCTTCTAGGATGTTGAAAACTTTATTACAACTCGTTGATTTGATACAGTTTAATATGACTAGTGAGCCACAATCATTGCCATTAGTACTATTTGTGCATTTGCCTTTCATACAATGGCTATAAACACATTAGATATTATATATACATTTATATATATATATGCTCACCTTTACTTTCCCTTTTTTTTTTTTTCAGAAAGAAAGAAATTAATCAATAACTACTGACTTCAGGTAGCTAAAACCCTTTAATCGATTCTATTATAGCATCTTATGTTGTAACAATAGGATATTTATCAAAATGGTTTATAAGACAATATCTTCATTTTTCTTCTAACTGATATATATATAGAATATTATTTTCTTCGGATTTATTCAGTCCAATTATGAACTGTACAAAGTGGTAATGCCAACTTCTGTAGGGTTGAAAAGAAAATTGATTTTTTAGATGATAAAGAAAGAGCAAATTTCCTCTTGTCCATCTGGGTAAATGATTTACAGTTAGCTTTTTCTATTTATTTGTTCAAACATGCATTTCCTTTGTGCTATACTACATTGGTAAGATTTGTCTACATGATAGGGATTTCCATTCCATCGCTTTGTTTATCAAGAAAGTTTTCCCCCAACTCCCACCCCACCCCCCACCAAAAAAAAAAAAAAAAAAAAAAAAAAAAAAAAAACTTGCAGCTACCTGGTACTGTGAGCGCTGTATTTGCTGCTGCTGCTGCTGCTGCTGTTGTTGTTGTTGTCGTTGTTGTCGTTGTCGTTGTTGTCGTTGTTGTTTTATCATCTCTTAACTGACTTTAATTTTTCTTTTTATGCAAGTCTATTTAATCCTTTCCTCTTCCTTCCCTCCCCTCCCCCTTTTTTTTATTTATTTATTTATTTTTATTTTTGTTTTTGTTTTTGAACTTGGTTCTCTTCTCTAAAAATAAAGATGATAAAATCAACAAAAGTTATTGTATACTTGTTAAGACTAATATGGATAGCATTTATAATAAAGAATGAATACTTTTTATTTTGGTCTTCTGCAAGAAACTGTACTCTCTCTACTACTCAACCTAATGTCGGTCGATTTATGTTAGTAGGTGATCCACAAATGACAGATGACATGTCTTATCAGCGACATCCAGTGATCATGTTTTTCACAAAATACTATAGTCAATTATATATGAAACGAAATTATAAGCATTTAACAAAGGCCTTGAAACCAACAGATATCTTTATGTTGGGTGACTTGATGGACAATGGCAGAGAATGGAATGATAAAGTGTAAGGTTCCCTTTTCTCTCTCTTTCTCTCTCTCTCTCTCTTTTTTTTTTTTTTTTTTCTTTTTTTTACTTTGGTTATATGAAAAAAAAAATTATAAATATAATATAGTTATGCCAAGGAAGTAAATCGCTTTCAAAAGATATTTCCTTCAGATAATATGATGATTCATTACATGGTAGGCAATCATGATATAGGATTTGGAAATGGAATAAAAGAACACTCTTTAGATCGATTCAAGAGTTATTTTGGTTCGACGTCTTATACATTTAATAAATTTGGATACACATTTGTTATATTAGATACAGTCTCTTTAAACTCTGATATCCCAAGTATTCAAAGTGATGCATTCAACCTATTATCAACTCTCTCAAATACAACTAAAACGCTACCTCGAATACTCTTGACACATGTTCCTCTCTATCGATCCCCTCATCAGTCCTGTGGTCCTCATCGTCAAAATCCAGTGAATACGATACGTGAGGGCGCTGGTTATCAATATCAAAACTTGCTTACAGAGTCCTTATCAAACTATATTTTAACTTCAGTTCAGCCCATCATTGTATTCTCTGGTGATGATCATGATTATTGTAAAGTCATTCATCAGTATGAAGAACAAGTGCAAGTGCAAGGGACAGCAACAGAAGCAGCAGCAGCAGCAGCAGAAGCAGTAGTAGTAGAGGTGACAGTACCTACCTTTAGTATGTCTCAAGGTTTACCTTATCCAGGTGTAGTCATAGTCGATATCACTGACAGAGGTGAACTCATAACGCATCTATGCTGGTTACCTAACCAAATCAATATCTTTATTAACTACCTTTACATGTCCATCTTAACCCTTCTTGGTTTGTTTCTTTGGCATATCTTTCAACCTTTATTGATCAATACCAACCTAATCATAAATACATTTTATCATCAAACATCATCAACAACAACTGAAACTCCTCTTCTCCCTCTCTACACCAACACTACTATTACTAATAATAATAATAATCAACGCATTATGTCCACTATGAAATATAATCTTTTGTCATTTTTTTATTCAATTCAATCTGTAGCTTGGATTGGATTTATGCTTTATTTGATTTGTATTCTATTCTTATAAAAAAAAAAAAAAAAAAATCGAAAAAACAGGATCTTTTTTTTTTTTTAATTAATTATAATGTTAATGTATAATTAAATTTAGAATGAAGGGGGGAGAGAAGGGAGAGAGGAGGAAGAAGGAAGAAGGAAGAAAGGTATACATATATATTTATATACTTGTATATAATAATAAAAGAGTAAAAAAGGGATATTAACTTGTATATGCCTACATGTATTTATATATTTATATTTATACGTACATACATGTATGTAATGTAAGAAAGAAAGAAAGAAGAAAAAAAAAGCCTTTTTTTAAATATATATATTTTTATAAATATATATGTATATGATAAAAATGATTAACAATTAGTATTTATGGAATATAAATCTGCTGAAGTTGAGGGTGTATCATTAAGAGGATTTCGAAGTAAAGCATTAGGATTTAATGTTTGTTGGGTTATAGATAAAGAAGAATGTAAAATAGAAGTAGGGCTTGTAGGAGCAGATAATTGATGTTGAAAGCGTGTCTGTGGTTGTGGCTGCTGTGGCTGTTCATTTAGATTATTATCTATCATAGATAGAGTGGATGTAGATGTAGGGGTTGTATTTGCATAAAATAAGGGATTAATGACTAATGATTGAGTAGGTGCTGCAGGGGAAGTAGTAGTGGTAGTGGTAGTGGTAGTGGTAGTAGTAGTAGAACTATTAGATTCCATAAAAGAGGATTCCATCGCGTTTGTAATTGTTAAATTAGTATTATTAGTATTATTAGTATGAGCAACGGTTGAAGTTGTTAATGTTTTATTAGCAAGAGAACGATATTTTTGTCTTGTACCACGGCCTAAAGATTGATCATTTTGTAAAGCAAAAATTTGCATTTCTCTTGAGTAACGATCCTTGTCAGCTTGAGCTTTTGTTTTCCATGGTAATTTTTCTTCCTCAGACATAGAATTCCATTTTGCAGCACAAAGTTTACTCACTTGACCTACATTTGAGCCTGGATGATTACTCATGATTTCTGGTCTTGTTTCAGTTAAGAACCACATATAGGCAGATAAGGGGTGCTTTGGTATATTCGAATTTTTATCTCTTCTACGTCTCTTTCGTTTACGTGGTAAATGATCATATATCTTTGGTGATTCTGCTAAATCTTGTTGCTGCTGCTGTTGCTGCTGCTGTGAATATGACTGTTCGCACTGATGCTGTTGTTTTTCATGTTGATGAGAGTCTAATGGTTCCTATTTAGAATAAACATGTATATACACATACATACATAAATCAGTTAAATCAAGATTATTTGTAACAAAAAACTAAATAGTGAAAACTTTTTTTTTTTTTACCTTAGCTAACTCTGCTCTTGAACGGCGTATATACATTGAATGGGGATGAAGATCTTTTTGCTCCTCTCTTAATCTTTTAGCTTGATCCAAGTATTGAACTTTTTGCTCCTAGTAAAATAGAAAAAGGAAAACAAATTCAATGTTAAAAGGAAAGAAAAACATACACACACACACACACAATAAAAAAAAATTGATAAAACATACTTGTGGCATAGTCCTCCAACGAAAACCAATCTCTTTACTAATGTCAGCTACTTTCAATGATGGATCTTGATCTTTTAAAATCTTCCTCATTTCCTTATTAAATAATAAATAAGCATTGGGAGGACGAGTGATACGAATAGATGTCTCGACTTTTTCACTTAGATCTTGGTCTAAAGTTGTTATAGAAGTTGATGACGAGGCTATACTTTGAGTTGTCGAAGTAGCTAAAGAAGTAGGCTGATGTAATTGAGAAGGAGCCATGCGGATTAAAGGAAACGGAGAGTACGTCATATTATAAGCAGAGTTTGGATCTTGTAAATGATTAATAGCTGATGGTGTTACCGAATGACTGAGCTGTCTATCATCTTGTCTATCTTGTTGAAGATGTTGCTGATCCGATTGCTGTTGTGTTAAAGAAGGATTATTCAACAATTGAGCTTGTGTTATAGCTGCATATTGCTGTAAACCGTATATATTACTTGATAAATTGTCTAAATATGTCTCGTTAGCAATTTTATATAAATACATATGTTTATAATAAATTAATAGCACTAACTCATTAAAATTAAAGCATATAAGAGAAAGAGAAGAAGAAGAAAAAAAAGGGGGGACAAAAATTAAAATTTTTATAAAAATTTCTACTGGTCTGACATCATTTACTGACTTTAAAATTTGGAATGACTTTGGATCGTTTACTACTTTTCAACAATAATTTTTTAAGAAAATTAAAATTGGGTACAACAGGATATTAATTATATCAAAATTGTCCGGGTTAGATCATTAATAATAAAAGATGCTAGGAAGCCCCTTTAGGAACAAGGGTAGAAGAAAGAAAAAAAAAGTGAAAAAAAAGGAACAAAGCATGATAGCCATGACACTCTTGTTTAGAAGGAGAAGAGTAGTTAACTAAGAAACTATTGACCACCAAGATGTGATGATAGTAAAGATGGGTCTTTATAGTGAAAAAAGAAAGAAAAAAAAAGGATAATCAAGTTCTTGAAGGATTGTACAAATAGCTAGCCAACAATGAACAAACCAAGTAAGGATATTTAAAATATGTACGCAATATGTACGCAATTAGTTTGTAAGGAAGCTTATATCAAGAGAACTGAGAAAGAGAGAGAGAGAGAACTGAGAGAGAATCCTCAATAGTCTCACTCAGAAACTGATAGTATATTTGGGAACAGTAGACTCCATAGTGCTTTGTTAAAAGAAAAAAGAAAATAATGTACGGTACTTTGAGCAACTAGTTGAAATGACTACTAGATAATCATCCAAGGCAATTAATAACAAATGCATTGATTACGTTTTACAAAGGACATAGGAAGCCAAAAGGTATATACGGTCGATATCGTGTTGGTGATTTTGATCTGTTAAAAGCATAGAGATGCTGATCCAAGTTGTGTTGACTGTAGGATCCAAATTTAGGAAGCAAAACTAACTTTAGACCATTTTGCATAAATCAATCATATCCATTTTAAGAATAAACTTTACATGTTACATACTGATAGATGACTTAATTCCTACCAGAACTAATTTTTTTTTCTTTTAGAAAAAAGTGTAGCAATTTGGACATCGTATATTAAAGAAAAACATTAAGAGGCCAATAATGAAAGTACGCCATATATTGAAGAGCATGCATCACTGTTATTCTTAAGGACTGTTTAGTGCCAAGTTGGTAAAGGAACCTATAAGGAAAACAAGCCATTCGAATGCATTTAAAAGGCTGGAATTGACTGTCACTGATGGCTATACAAAGAGGTTGACTTAAAATAGTCTTCATATTTACTAATTTGCCTTCATCTCCTTTTTATCTTGTATGTCCTACAGGGGAGGTTTTTAGTTTTTTTTTTTTTTTTTTTTTTTTTTTTTTTTTTTTTTTTTTTTTTTTTTTTTTTACTATCATTTTTATTGATACCATTTGCCCACAAAGACGAAAAAACTTTATTTAATCGTATTAAAATAAATACAGCCTCCCCTTAGTTCCATCTTGCATGAAATGGACTGTTTGGCTCATTCTTCTATTCCTCCAGTGCTAATCCTCTTTTGATTGAGTCATTATCTTAGCCTACCTCTTCGTGAAACTATCTCTTCTTTTTTCATATATTCTTCCCCCTTCCTAACCTTAGTCTTTGCTTTTTTACATCTTGTCTTAAAAAGGTTTTTTTTTTTTGGTTTCTGTTCGCTTTTTCAGCTTTTACAGCTGCATGCTCATTGGTTATAAAATATATTAATTTTAAAGCATTGACAAATGTACGAATAAGTCAAATATTCCTAATTTAGTAATAATTCAAATTAGGATGAAGGAATTCTATTTTTATTTGATGAATATATACAAACCAAAAAGAAAATAAAATATGCTTACTTTAGACATACAAGTGAATGTAGGCTTTTTTTTTAAAAAAAAAAAATGTGCATGTTGTATTTATCCTTATATGAACTCCTTTTATTAATAAAATATATAAGGCAATTTAATGACCTTATTTATTTTTTTTTAATTTCCCCCCTTATTTTTTTAATTTTTTAATTCTCATTTCTCTTTTTTTTTTTTTTTTTTCTTGAATTAATGACTTCATTACCGAATGAATTACTACAAAGAATTATAGAATTAACAGATCAAGAATATAGAATACCTTATCTTTTTGTATGCAAATTCACTTTTCACTTAGTTAGACAGCGAGTGTATAAAAAAGTTATTTTCCCTGATGATCAAGACATCAAGGGTATAGAGATTATTACATTTTGTCAATTGTACGGTTTATCACTTGAAACCATAAAATTGCCACAAGCTAAATATTTTCCGGATAAAGTATATCAAGATATCCTTTTACTATGCCCACACTTAAATTTCTTACAAAGTAATATACACCCGAAACAGCTTGTAGAGTGCAAACCAAAGATGTGTCTAAATACCTGCTTTATGGTAACTAATTTACCTTATCATCTTTTAATGGTTCATACGGATGACGAGGAAGATACGCTACCTATTTTCAATTCAAATTGTCAAATCACCGTTTATTTTGACTGCTGTCCATCTTTATTCATTTTCCCTAGTGAATTTATGCCTGGGAAATCATTAACACAGATATCGCATTATTTCCATCATCCAGGCGCGTTAAGTAATGCTATCTTGCCTACCTTTGGTTCTGATTTACTCTCGTTAACTCTTAACCCTTATGATGTCTTAACATCTACTGTAGCTCGGTTAATTGTAGCTAAATGTACAAAATTACGATATCTTGTTGCTCCTTCTGTTAAAGCAGAAGGATTATGGATGCTACTACGATGGTGTCATACATTAGCAGCTATTATTGTAGGTTATGATAGAAATTCATTGCCTTTTAACGATGAAGACTTTTTACAAGAAATGGTCGATTATAATCGACATCTTCAGTCTAGACAGGCATTAACAGAGCTCGAAAATGAAAGAGCAGTGGAGACGATACGACATCATAAACGAGTCTGGTGTGTACATCCAAATGTATATGAATATCATCATTTGAAAATTGTTTCATGGCATATTGGAATTATACCAAAAATCTAGCACCTCCTCATTCCCTCTTCCCCCCCTTTAATAAAAATTAAGTTCAATAGGATTAGACAAATTAAACAAGTATATGTATACATGCCTAGTATGTAACTGAGTTTTGTTATCTCATCTTCTCTTAAAGATGTAATTATTGATTTTTAATTCTTAGTATGATCTGGAAGGAAACAAAAATAAAATAAGATAAATGAACCCTATTTAGCAATCATAACGTGACTCGTCATAATTCCTACACTCATTTATTTTTTGATGCGTAAACCCTACTCTTTCTTCTTTTTTATATAGATTAAATTTCAAGCTAATGTAATCGAGTTCAACAAACAGGCTCTTTTATTTAATGGTTTGCCGATACTTTTTTTTGGCTTTGTTTATTATAGTTTCTAAATCATTAATGCTTCAGGGAATCATCTAATATAGAAAAAAAAAAGGCCTTTCTTTTATAATTAACAGATTTCTCATGTAGAAAGGTTTTCTGATAAACGATTATCCTAATCTTTTTGTACATTTTAGTTCATTTATAAGAAAGGAAGATGAATGATCTACTCAGAATAGTAGCAATTAAATTCAAGTCTCCATCATACTACTATGCCCTCTGTCAAACGACTCATTTCTATTTTAGTTTAAATAGTAAATCTATTCTGATATTTTTTTTTTTTACCCGAGATAGAGAAATACGAGTGAATTGAGTCCAATATACTAACGTAGATACGATGATTTAGTTCATCTTATAGAGTATAAGTTGTTCCATCTTGCAAATGATGATTATAAACAGACATAATACATCTTCTTTATTTGCATGATATATAATAATTAAAGTTTTTTTTTTTTCATACATATAATTATTAGTTTGTGAAATGAACGTATCTGAACGACAGCCGCAGCCGCACCCTTCCATTCCAACCACCTCTGAGGGAAGTTGTGCGGTCTGAAAAAAGACACTCCAGTCCCTTGGGGGGCCCCAACCATCCCACGGCCGTGAAATAGCCGGTTGATGATCAAAAAGAAGAAAAGAAAAAGGGAATTTTTTTTTTAAATTTTTTGACTCTCTTTTTATACCTTTACTTTGCGGAGTTGTTTTTTTTAAGGAGTAAAATTGTAAGAGATTATTTTTCTTGTCCAATTAAATTCAACATCTTTTTATATGCATTATACATGTGAAAAAAAAAAAAGAAAAAAAAAAGTGAGTCAAGTTGCACTATTTATTTGATTGGAGAATATATTTTATTTGACTAATAATAATACTACATACTTGTATTACAGCTATTCAAAATCATAAGAATGATCCCTATATTCAAACAAAAGGGGCTACAGATGAATAAATCACATAATTTACATTATGCATATTCTATGGCAGAAGAATATACAAGTGAAATGGGAACATGATGCTGACTTTCTTCTTTTCAGTTAGAAGATTTCAACTACTAAATGTTAAATAAATCAAATGCACCTATAATTTGTTTATTACAGGAAGGGGTTTTCATAATTATTGATCCGACCAGGGCAATTGAAGATAGAAGAACAATGACGGTCTTTTAAAAATAAAAATAACTATTATTATTCACTCATTCATTCTATTAATATGTATTTGCATTGTTTTTTTCTTTTTTTCTTTTCTTTTCTTTTCTTTTCTAGAAACAAACAAGAAAGTCGAATATGACAGTAAAAGTTATTTCAAAAGCACAAGTTAGAAGAAATAACACTAAAAATTCCTGTTGGGTTATTATAAACAATAAAGTGTATGATGTAACAACGTTCTTGGCAGATCATCCTGGAGGAGATGAAATAATATTGCAATTTGCAGGCATGGATATAACATCAGTATTGAATAAGGCTAATTACCATATACATTCAGATGCAGCTTACGATTTGTTAACCGAATATTACCTGGGTGATCTTGCAAAAGAGGAGAAAGATGAGGATGAGATTGTAGAATTACGTATAAAACAAAACATAGTAGAAAAAAGAACAAATAATCGGGATGAGGAATTTCTAGATCTTCGTAAACCTTTGTTTCCTCAATTATGGAATGCAACCTATTCGAAAGCTTATTATTTAGAACAAGTCCATAAACCACGTTATACACCTTATTGTGTTCCTTATTTTGAACATCCATTATTAGACAAACTATCTAAAACACATTGGTATATTGTGCCTATGATATGGTTACCTTTTGTTGGATTTCAACTTTGGAGATCACTTAATACTTCTAATGGATCTATTGAAATAACATTAACAGGATTTATAGCGGGTGTCCTTTTTTGGACATTATTTGAATATATACTTCATCGATTTCTATTTCATTTGGATTCCTTTTTACCTGATCATCCTATAGCTTTATTAATTCATTTTACATTACACGGAATTCATCATCATATGCCAATGGATAGGTAAATAATTTTATCAAATAAGAAAAATGAACTGTTCTTTTAATTTTTGTTTATTTTAGATTACGTTTAGTGATGCCCCCTGCATTAACTATCATCTTGAGTATTCCAGTTTTTAAGTTAGCTCATACTTTATTCTATCCTGCACTTGCTTTTGCTTTTATTGCTGGAGCATTTTTCGGTTATGTTTGTTATGACATGATTCATTATTATCTTCATCATGCAAAAGTATTTAAAATCTATTTCAAGGAATTGAAAAGATATCATGTAGCTCATCATTACAAGGATTTCAATAGTGGATTTGGAATTACTTCTAAATTTTGGGACTATGTTTTTGGTACTGTTTTAACCTATGAAAATAAAAAGTAATAATCCTGTAGTCCATACTAATAAAAACAAAACAAAATAAATCATGGATAATAATACAATGTCATATATATCCTATTATTATCAGTTTTATTTTAATACAGTATTATTTTTTTTTAGATGAGTTCAAGACATTGTTGTCTAATAATCACATTCTATATATTTCATACCATAAAAAAAATACCCAGAATAGTAACTATTTACCCCTATCTTTTTAATAGTTTTTTTTTTTTTTTTTTGAACACCGTACAAGTCTTTATCAAGGCGATGTCAGGGGTTTCAGTTATAACCTTTTTTAGGGTGGTGAAATATTCAATAAAATACAATACATACATTATTTAAGGGTATTCAAAATAAGAAGTCATCTATAATAGAGTCTACAAAGCATAGTTGACGAGATAAAGATGTGGTAGATGAATACGAAATAAAACTATTCTAGTCTCTGTATCGTGACTGTTTGTGGTAAAATTTATCATTTTTTAAAAAAAAAAAAAAAAAAAATTAAAAATAAAACGCGTTTTTTTTTTCTTTATCAACATGGTTTAAATTGTTTTATTCTTCTCTTCTAGAGTGATGATTCCTTTTTATGCAGAAGAACTTGGAAACATTAATGCATTGCGTATAACGTTATCTGTTCCACCAACATGTGATGTTGCTAAAACAATTGAAGTAAAAAATAATGTTTTAACCTTAGATGGTATAACAGTAGCTGATCTTTCTTCTGTCAATGTCCAAATCTCAGCAGATAATCTTGTTGTTACTCGAGCAACTGAAACTAGTGAAGATGGTTTATTACCTTGGGAAATAAAGTTGTCATTATTGCAAAGATCTAAAATATTAAAGTCTGAGCAAACAGAGGTAAAGGAATGGTGGACCTCCAAGCAATTACTCAAACAACCGCAACAGAGACAATTTCAATGTAAACATTGTAGTCAAGTACTTGTTGATGCTTCCACTGATTTTAAAATAAAAGATCTGCCTTCTGAACATTGGTATGAGTTAATTGAATGCTGGATTTGCCATGAAACTAAACCAGAAGAACATCGTACACGTATGAAACCTATTTTATCTCGTGCTGATGTAATATTAGTGGGTACTACTTATTTCTTGATACATCCAGAAAATATAAAAGCAGATTCAATTGAAGTAGATCCTATTGTTGCAAAACGAGTTAATGTAAGTCATATTTGAATTTTTTTTTTTTTTTACGTAAAAGGATTTCAAGAAGGATATTGATGCATTAGATATCATCATTGTCCGATACAAAAATCCAAGATTGAACCTATTTTTTTTTTACATGACATTTAACAGTTTGCTAAAAAAAAAAGAAAAAAGACAGCAAACTACTACGATGTCAAACATTTAACTTGTAGAATGTTTTATTTTAACAAACTATTTTTATTTTTTTTTATGTATTAGTGGGAACGAGGTACATTAACAAAATGGATTGCAATAAACTGTAGCTATTGTAAAAATGCTATAGGTGAAGGACAATATTGTATAGAAAATAATGAAGAACAACTGCTGGCAGTTAAATTATATAAATACTGTATTCAATTACAACCTACACTTGTTGAACAACCTACGTTTACAGATTTTCTTGTTTCTGACTTGGTAAATACAGCTAAAACACATGCAACACATCGATTCTTGATACAAGGTCAACAAAGTCAACACGCATTTGTACTAGTGAGTGTGTATAGATAGATAGATATTTATTTATTTACTCGGCTGGTTTATTTTTTAGATATGGTTATTTAATTGGGATATAAATATAATTCATAATAATGGATACTCAAACGATGATTGTTGTAAAGATGATAAGCTGAGTCGAGAACGAGTGATAAAAGTCATTTATTTAGACTGTAGAAAAGAAGATGAAGACAGTAAAAAATGCTTAAAATTATGGTTAAATGATAAATCTACAGACCATTTAATATATCCTGACCGTGTATGCGATGAGTTGGTAAATGAATTAAATCAATCTAATCTTATTCTACCTTTTTATATGAGAAAAATGAATCATCCAGCCATGATTTTTACGCCAAACTTCTCTATTGGTTTTATCAAGAAGAAAACTTAGATAATCAAGATTGGATATGTTTAAATTTATATATATGAAGTGTATATTTGTCATTTTTTATTTTATGTGTCATTTTTTATTTTATTTTATTTTATTTTTTTGCATAATTCCTCTGCTTTTTTTTTTCCCTTCCAGTTTGCTATGAACACTTTACCATTAGAAATTAGAATAAAAATATTAGATATTTTATCGACTACTACAAAGGAATTATACGAATTAAGTCTTGTAAATCATGATTGGAATTTAATTGTATCAACTACAATCCTTTACAAGTCTCCCGCTTTAAGATCAAAGAATCAATTTTACGCCTTTTTAAATAATATTACAGCTAAAAATCAATTTTATATTCAACATTTAGATCTGACGTTTGTTCATGAATATGTACATAAATTAGATCTAAACTACATGACAAATTTAAAATATATCAACCTTTCTAAATGTACTCGATTATCACCGTTTATTATTTTCCAACTCATCAAAAATAACATAAAGGGATTACAAAGACTTGTGTTAGCTAACTGCACTATCTCAAGTGATATATTAAAATCGATTGGTCAAGCAGCTAATCAACAGCAACTTGAATGTCTTGATTTAACGAATACAATGATTCAACCTTGCATAGCCATTGATGCTTCAAATCATTTAGAAGATATGTTATTACTTGATCAAAATCAACTTCGATATTTAAATTTATCGTACTGTACATGGGTCAACAGTCAAACCATAGAAAACATTGCTTATGGTTTACCAAAATTAGAAATCATTATCTTACAGTGGTGTAATCAGATTCAACTAAAATCAATTATCATCATGGTTCAACAGCTTGAATATTTAAAGATGCTTGATATTCAACACATTGATACAATTGAAAATAAAAAACAGGTCTTGAAAATTATAAAGAATACTAGATCTGCTCTATTAAAAAAGATAGTTTTTACGTGTAAAAAAACTGTAACAATTGAAGTTGCTTTATAAAAGAACAAAAAAAAATTAGTATGTTTAACAATAGTAATAAAAACTTGGAAAAAGAATAGTCTTTTTGATACAAGTAGTCATAATAAAATTAGTTGGATACCATTTTATACTGTCATTATTATTAAAAGGAAAACATACACACACACACACACACACCCATGATAGAACTTTCCTGCGAGAAATTAAAAGTCTTTGTAACCCCTTCTAAAAAAAAAAGCTAATAATTTAGATATACGATGACCTTGATCTCTTGAGAAAGTAACTCTTGGTTATTCTTTACAAAATCAGCATCATCTTAAGCAATGCTCACCTTGTATCTTTTTTTCCCCTAGTTGTTTCTTATTATTTGAGGTAGAGATTGGCTCTCTCGAACCAAACTTTGATAGCTTTCTTGTTGGGCTGAGATAGCATCCAAAATAGGCATAATGTTGGCTTCTACTTACTGTAAGTCTTGGGTTTCGAGCTGAAGATCAAAACTTACAAACCGAGCACTATTTTTTTTTTTTTTAACCATCTCCTTGGTCATTTTTCCTAAATTTTCATTCATCTTTTGCTTCTCACTTTCTTTCTATTTTAGCTCTCACTATAAGATAACTGCTATAATTTTAAAAAAAAAAAAAAAAAAAAAAAAATGTAAGCTCTTTGGATTTAAAAAGAGGGTCAACTTCCTAAAAATATCCATCAAACGGGAAACCCATGCTAAATTTAGTAGTCTTATAAAAAAATAAAGGAGAGAGAGCTTTTTATTTTATTTTAAATACAATGTACATGCAACATTATAATATATACATCTATATTATTCCTTTATATGGCATTGTTTTAAGTAAAGTTATAATATAAATAAAGGAAAGGAAAAAAAAAAAAAAACGGATAATATATGGCCCGACTAGCATTAAAAATATACTTTTTACAATTATTTAATTGGATAATTTATTTAACAATAACTGGAGATTCCCTTTTATATAAATAAATATACCTTTATTGTTATATTAATCCATTTAACGATTAGCAATGTCTGAACATGAACATTCACATGGAATGGGACATAGTCATAATTTGGACCCATCCTTCTTTATAGAAAGTGCTGCAACAAATGAACCTATTGGTCTTATCATGACGATGCATATTACTTTCATGGTTATAGGTAGAATATATATATATATATATATGTGTGTGTGTCTTTATTATTAAAGAAATAATATTAACTAACCAAATTCTTATTGTTTTCTTTTTTCCCCTATCAAGCTTTTGGTATATTATACCCTTTAGGTATGGTGTTAGGTTTAGCTAAAAATAGATGGCATGTTCCTCTACAAATACTAGCAACGGCTGTATTTATCGTGGGTGTATTTCTAGCCCATGCACATAACGGTAGAAACTATGTAAGTTATTTAAATATATATATATATATATACATATTTACTGTATAAATTGTCCTCATCCTTGCTTCTTCCTTTTTTTTTTGAAATTTTATTATAGGAACCTCATATCGCGCATAGATGGTTTGCAAACATTGTCATTTGGACAATTATATCACAATTTAGTTTAGGCGTTTATCTTAAATTACATTTAGAAAGAGGTATACATGGTAAAATAAGACCTATACTTGCCAAACTTCACAAGTGGATGGGTGCTTCTATTCCAGTGATTGGATACATTCAAATCGTATTAGGTGTCATTGCTTCACTTGGCTTCTGTTATGGAGGTATATTAGACACTTTCTGAAAACCAATAAGTTTATAATATTAATCATTTTTTTTTTTAGATCATACTGGACAGTGCTTGGCTCATTTCATCATGGGCTCCTCCTTTGCGGCTTATGGTATTCTATTATTATTATCTTTACGTGTAGGGGGTCCATGGCTGTTAAGAAATGGGAAAAGTCAAGAATGGTATGATAGTTGGGTTATTACACTTTGGGGAATTGTAAATACATTTACTGAGCATAGGTAATTTTTTTTTTATTTTGGAATTCCAAGTTGAATATACAAATATATATGTTCTTAATCATTTGAATTACAATAGATGGGGACAACCTTGGAATCATGGTGATTATCAACATACTTCAATGGGCATTATTTGGTGGGCAGCAGGCACAGCAGGTATTGTTTTAAGTAGAAAAGGGAAGAGAACGGTTATTCCTTCTGTTTTGATGATCTTGACTGCGGTTGCCTTTCAAGGACATGCACAACATGTTCCTAATAGTGGTGCTATTCATTCTTATTTCGGTTATATGTTGGCTGCAGGTGGCTTAAGTCGAATTATCGAAATTTGTTTTGTTTGGAAAGAAGGAGTATTTGAAATCTCTCCATGGCAATACATTCCACCTCTTGTAAGCTTTATTTTAGTGAAGTAGAAATTGTGTATCATTTTTGATTTATACATCTATTTATTTTTTTAGACATTGATTTTAGCAGGATTGTTATTTATGGGATCTACAGAAGAGCAACTTGGATTGCTTGATGCGGTCGGTATTGATGTGAGTTCTTATAGTAATGCTCTATTATCTTTTGGCTTTGTTCTATTCGTATTTGCCTTTTGCTTGATCTATCTTTGGGAAACTTTGACGAATTATCCTAAAAAAAATAATGACTATGCTAAAGTAGCAACAACAGCAGCAGAAGAAGAAGAAAGAAGAAGTTTAAACTCTGCTTCTGCATTCTTGGATGAAGAAGAAGTATTTGATGAAGATTATAATTCTCAACAAGATGCTGTTGAGCTCAAAGTTACAACTCGTAGATAGTTGTATGATGATGTATCTATATATTACCTACCTGTATAAATAAAAAGTATTTTTTTTTATGATATCTTATGTAATAGTTATAGTGTAGAGGGAAAAAAAATAAAATTAAAAACACATTAAATATATGTCAACAAGTTATTATCAAAACTAATATATATATGCATATATATACATATTTATATATATATATATATTTATGTACATTAAATAAACAAAATAGAATAAAAAAGGCGTATAAGAGGGATATGAGCTTTTTTTTTTTTTTTTTTTTTTTTTGTAAGGGAAATGAAAGACAAAACTAGTTAAAATAGATTACTTTGCAATGTGTATGTTGTGTTGTATAAAGGCCAAGTAGAATAAAAAAAATGGAATTTTCTCATGTTGTGAAATTATAATTATATATGTATACACACACACATATATATATATATATTTATATATAGGAAGGATCTTTTGCAACTTTAGGTCGGCCTCTTGATTTACTTCCACCAGTAGCTGTCCTTCTTCTAGGCTTCTTCTTTTCTTCTTCGTCTATTGTTGCTGTATCTTCAAAACCATAAAAAGTCTTTGCCCTTCGTGATCCTCGGGTATCTGATGAATACATTTTCCATTCACCAATTAAGCCCTCTTTTACATTAGCTTGTTCAATCCAAGTTAAGATTTCTTTGGCTGACTCTCTATCTTGAGGTCTTGTCTTTAAGCATTTCAGTAATAACTGTCGACTCAGTTCACCATGGACCTCGCCCTCTAATGCACGTTGGATACGATAGTCGTCCTCTGCCACATAGCGTAGTCCTTGTAAATCTGTATCTAAAATACCTCGCCATGGTTCTGTATCTGTAAACACTTTCCAGATCATGACTCCAATTGAATAAATATCTTCGGCTTGTGGATGAATTAACCAAGGAAGTACTTGATTATCCGATCTTGTTTTCGGTAACGTCTGAATCGATCTATACATACGATACCCATGATCTGGTTTGCCTTTCACCCATGGCAACGACTCACACCATGAATCTAACTCTTCCTTTGTTTCTGGAACAACGTCTCCATCATACTCCCATTCTGCACGAGGTACATCTACAAACCAATCCCGTACATCCTCTGCTCTACAGAACACGGCCTTACCAAAATCAATTAAATAAAGATATACTTTTTCACTACCATCTTCTAATATTTGACCCTCCACTGTATTCACCATAATGTTTACTTCTGAAAGATCTCTATGAGCGAGGCCTGCCTCATGAATAATTTTCATACAGACTAACATTTGATAAACAATATCATATTTTTGATAGGCTGATAATCGATGGTGAGAATGTACATGTGTGTATTGTTTTAATGTAGTTTGGTATCTAAAGGCGAAAAAAAAAAAGAATTGAAAGAGTAAGTAAGTATAGCTTACCCCCCTCCCTATAGACACATAGGTAATATATGTATATAGTTTACCTTTCCATAGATAAGCCTGCTACATCTCCATTATCATTATATAACACTTCTCTCATCTGTGCCATATGTGGCAGATTTTTTAATTTCCTAAAAAAAAAAAAAAAAAAAAAAAAAAAAAAAAAAAAAATTGGATTATCAGTATTAAAATTCAGATAAAAATAATAAATACTTACATAAGACAGGCAACCTCTGTAATACGTTGATACATGGTCATTTGTCTAAATGCTTGAATCACAATACTATCAAAAAAATAAACTCTTTTAAAGAAGCCCTCAGAATTGGGTGAACTCCAATTTATATTTCCATGTTCAGATATATTTCGAATCAAAACGCCTTTACTTGTACAAACTAAAGAATACAAGGAGATATTATGATTAAAATTAATCTTCATATATTATTATTATTATTATTGTTACCATTAAATAATTTTTTCCAAACTTCATGGTTCATTTCTTTTGTTCCTAATCTTTGAGCATTTGATTGAGTAATGATCTTCTTTTTAACATCAATATCCATCTTTTCTTCTTCCGGTCTATATATCTGTTTTTCATCATCTGAACCCTCGTTTGTTTCCATCGCTTCCTCTTCTTTTGTCTTTAACATACGTTGTTGCTGCATGTTTAGACACGCTTTATCATGATGATTAGACTCGTTTTTGATTACGGTGGTAGTTAACGGATGCTGTTGTTGCACAGCATTTGAGATTTTCTGTTGTACAACATCATCTTGAATTGGAGGCAAACCTAAAATCTGTCGTACAACTTTTTTTAATAATGCCTTTGTAGCAGGATTATGATGTCCATTCTTATCATCAATGGCCATCTTTGAAGTAGCAAACATTCTTCTAAAATAATCACGTTCAATCACCTCATTGACTTCAAATTTAATACGATTCACAACACGTAAGGGTCTCAGATGGATCCATCCCTTAGGTGCAAAATCATCTGTACATTCATTGATTTGATCGATATCAAATAATTCACTCGCTGGATAGGCCAACACCATGTCCGTTTCAATATTGATATTCTTGCTGGACCGTACACGATTTGTCTTTGTATTGTAAAATATAGCCAAGACACCTTGTGAACGAATTTGTCGTAGAAGAGTACGATTTTTAGCAATATAAAAGCGAGGCACAATGTGATGATTCCCTTCTAGATCTAATTTCATACGTTCGACTGCTTGAAAGAAGGGTCCATTGAGTTGTAGATAAAGGAGCTTTTCATTTGTTAATCCTTTAGGTTTACGTGCCTTCGGTTCTAAAGGAGATAATGCAGAAATAGTATATACTGTACTTTGCTCTGAAAATACTTGTCCAATAGGAGGATACGAAAAATCAGATTCTTCAGGCAACACATTAGTGGGGTCAAATTTGAAATCATGAGGACCTAAAGGTTGTTGTTGTTTTCTGTATAATAGAATAAGTCATCCAAAGTATGTATATATATATGAAGGTAAAAAAAAAAAAAAAAAAAAAATGGGAAGGGGAGAAGGGAAAGGATCATATTTGTTACCTTATCTGACGTTTTATATCCATAACAATTTTAGTGAATAATTTTTCAAGATTATCAGCATGTTTAGGAATTGTACCAGCGTTTCGATGAAATGTTCTGGCATTTCTCCAAATGAGTTGCATATCCTTCTCAAATCGAGCAAACTTTGTATATTTTCCTTGCCATACATTTTGTTCAATCGTTTGTAAATCCATTGGATTTTTAATTTCTTGATGGTATAAAAATGCTG
Organism: Cokeromyces recurvatus; assembly: GCF_025118155.1. Taxonomy (NCBI): domain Eukaryota; kingdom Fungi; phylum Mucoromycota; class Mucoromycetes; order Mucorales; family Mucoraceae; genus Cokeromyces; species Cokeromyces recurvatus. The sequence continues at coordinate 1,016,949 of NW_026251393.1, forward strand.
TCTCAGGCACAGGCTGAATAAAGGGCCAACAGTCAGGTGTAGAGAGCAACATGTTAATAATAAATCGATATAAACGTAAAAATAAGCGAGTCACATTGTGAGGAGGCTCATATTTGATATGCGATAAATCAACCATGACATCATCAGATGAAGCCGATTTCTTTATATTACTATTTGCTTTTGTTGCTAAAGGTTGTTCATTTAAGACGGTATGAATGACGATATTTTTACTACGAAGACCTGCTACAATCATACGTTGAAGTGCTACTAAATCACCATTCGAGATTTGAGACCCTAAAGTTTGGCAAACATCTTTATCACCTGAAGTGCCCAAGACCATCGTTGTGATCAGTTGCATTGCAGCCGCGGGTAAGACCTGTTGCGAATCAGTGGGTAAAGGATCAAGTATATCTACTTGAGGTAACTCTTCAAATGAAAGATAAACACCGAGAGTACGCAAGGTAGCTATTGTTAAACGTCGCAAGTTAGTTACGTCAAGATCAGGTTTCATAGGATCGGTAGGGTCATCAAAGATAGCATCTAAATTGCCAGGATGTCTTGCGAAATGTAAACGCAATTGGGGTCTAGGTGGAATAATAGGCTTTGTAGATGTTTCTATAGTTGGTGCCTGTACTACAGTAGGTGAATTTATTATTGTTGTAGGAGAGAGTGAAGGTGAGGGGGCCATGACCATTTGAGCCGTAACAGATGAGTTGGGTACTGAGTATTGAGCAATAATAGATGAATTTGGCATGGAAGTGTCTTGTTTGGTTTGTATTGGTGAGATATTCAATTCCTGGTGATTAGAAGAAGTAAGCTGCTGTTGAACCGAAGTATTCATGTTAGTGGTAGTTACAACAGGAGTAGGAATAGTAGTATTAATGGTAGTAGGGGTAGTAATATTTAAATTTTTGGGGATAGACTGAGATATATTATGAATAGGCGAAGAATTAGGCGGCATCTGTGGAAAAGGGTGTTGAGAAAATGAATGTTGTGGTGGTGCTATATAAAAAGGTTGATGTTGAATTTGAGTCGGTTGTTGCTGAGAAGAAGAAGATGATGATGATGGTGGTGGCGGTGGTGGCGGTGGTGGTGGTGGTGGTGGTGGTAGTTGTGGTAGTTGTGGTAGTTGTGGTTGTGGTTGTGATTGTGGTTGGGAATAATGTGGCAGTGACTGGGACTGTATTTGCGACTGCGACTGTGATTGTTGTGGCTGTTGAATTTGAGGTATAAAAGATGAATGATCATCTATTAAAATAGGTGATCTTGAACGTTTCCTATTAACAACTGGTGAATTATTGATATTATTGAAAATAGGTGGCGGGGATGACAACAGCATGCTAAGAGCATTCGTTTGCTGTGATTGTTGTGCTTGAACAAGTGGAGGTTGAACCTGAGAAGATAGATGATGTGCTTCAGAAGACTGTGGTGATAGTTGTATTTGTGTTAAAGCCTGCGGTTGTTGATTAAATTGATTATGATTTGGTCCATTTTGATCAAGCTCTTCTACAGGATAACCTTCATTATTTATTAATCATTAATGTTAGCCAGCTTCCATACACTTGTATATTGTATTTTACCTTGCATAGCTAAACTTTCACGAAATAATTTATCTACTAAATCATCGTCGTCATGTAAATCAGAATTACTAGTTGGTTGATTGAATTCAGCAAAGGTTCGTGGATCGTTATTCTCGTCTGTTGGCATTAAAGGTTCAAGAGATTGAAGTTTCCATAAAAGTTGCATGTTATCAACAAAACCATTAACTCCAACAGGGGAATCATTGCTTTCCCTTAATGCCCAATTGTCCATTGACTGAGAATATATAGATTAAAAAAGAATAAATAGCTGCTTTATTATTGTTGCAAAAAAAAAAAAAAAAAAAAAAAAAAAAAAAAAAAAAAAAAGCGAAAAAAAAGGAATGTATTTTTTTCCTTTCTTGTATTACGAATATAGCTTGTTGATCGCTCTAGAAAAGATTTCCATTTTACTGTTAATATTGATATTTTTCAAAGGAAAAAAAAAAAAGTAGATATTATTAAGAACCTTTTTTTTATCTTCTCCTTGTATTTGAAAAATGTATATTCTATTATTACTTTAAGATTAAAGTATGAATATACAAAGATTATGTAATTCTACCAAAAAAAAAAAAAAAAAAAAAAAAAAAAAAAAAAGAGAGAGAAATCAAAAAGATGAATAAAATTTTAAAGCAGAAGAACCTCTTACAGATACACACACAAAAAAAAAATTAAAAATTTAAATGTCCGATAAATAAGGGAGTGACGTATGTATGCTTTTTTTAATTTGCCGCGCTCCTAAATTGCATTTTTTTTCAGAAGCAGCGTCTTGTTAAATCAGAAAAACCTTTATTTTACACCACTGTCCCCTTAAAGCAAAAAAAAAAAAAAATAAAAAATAAAAAATAAATAAATAAATAAATAAATAAAAGCTTATTATTATTATTTTTATATTTATAACCCTTTCTCTTTTTTTTTTCTAATATTTATTTTTTTTTACCAACAACACTATGAAAACATTGCAAATTTCTAGAAAGTTAAATGAAGAATCTTATCAGGATAGGATGGGTATATCTAAGCATTTATAACTCTTTATTCAATAATAGAAATCATATATTTATTTTATTTAGATAATTTAATGGTTGAAAGACCGTCTAAATTTGATTATATCTATTCAAATGTAATATGATATGCATATATTTTTTCACTTAAAATATCAAAGATAATTAATACAGATTCATTACCTAGTCCATAAAGAAATTCTTTATCAAATTAAGAGGTGTAAGTCTTTACGGCCATTATGTGTTGAGCTGAGCTAAAATAAAATATTGTATATAAACATTAGACTACAGTTAAAAATGCTAGTAGAATTACAACAATAGGAGATCAAGAAATGAAATGTGAAACTGACAGGTCGACACTAGATCCATCACATGTTTTAATTCATCCTTCTATTAAAATTGAGCCATCAATGAAGAGACATAATTTATCCAGCTTATCTTTGGATTCTAAACAAAATTATCAAGAAAAAAATAAGGGCTGTTTATCTTCTACTGTGAAAAATAATCATTTCAGGAGAAATAGTAATCCTTGTCATACCCTAGATTTATCGACAATGATAAATGACAATTCAGGAGTGACATTAGAAGAAGACAATAGTCATCTTCCTCGAGGACCTCATGCAATTCGAGAGAGCTTGAGATATAAGAATACCTTGTCTTCATCAAATGATTCTATTATACAAAAGAGAGTATCCTCTTTTAATTTGATGCAGCCATCCAAAAGCTCTATTTCATTAAATGAAGGCGTCCATTTGGTTAATAATTTGCATCATGAGAAAATAAAAGATGCTTCATTATCATTCAGCAAAAGAAAACAAGATGAAGAAGAATGTTTTTTATTACAAAAACGTTTATGGGAGGAAGATATTACACTATGTTCAAAAGAACAAATTTCAGAATTTCTTGGTTTAAAGTAAATGAATCTTCCCTTTATATATATAATATACATGTATTCATCTCCTATATCAAGTTCTATATGTACATATATTAAACTATAATTCTTTATACATGTATATATGTATGTATAAATATATATTTATATAGAAATTCTACTAGACAAAGGATATTACAATTATATATGAATAATTTCGATTTTAGCAATCAAAGATTGGATAACGCATTTCGTATTTTATGCTCTAAACTCTATATGAAAGCAGAATCTCAACAGTTGGATCGTATTATACAAGCATTTTCTAAACGTTATTTTGAATGCAACAAAAACACTCTGTTGCTTTCTCTTGATATCGTGTATGCTGTTGCTTATTCTTTGCTCTTATTAAATACAGATTTACATGTAGTAGGTGGTGGTAGGGCGACTAAAATGTCTAAATCTAGCTTTGTAAAAAATACAATGGAAACAATACAGTCCCTTATATTACCCGAAATAGAGCAATGTGAAGAATGTCTATCCACTATAAGTTATTATCAGCATAAGGACTCATCTCCTTTAAGCCAAGTTAACAACTCTCCATCATCAATGAGTCATATTGTGTTTAATGAAAAGAACCTTCCTCGAGATAATTCTATCAGTCAAAGAGTCGAAGACAATGATATGCTACAAAGACGATATGCTTTGAGTTCAAAATTATCAGAATATGATAATTTAATAACTTGTACACAAGAAGTTTGGTTAACAGAGATTGAGGGGTTATTAAAGGTAAAATAACTTTTTCTTTTTTTTTCTCCTTACACACACACGCCCCTTGCATAATAACACAACTTTATTTTATTTATTTATTTATTATTTATTATTTTTTTTTAAAATGCATAAATCTGTATAATACTAAATTAGGAGATGTATGCAGCAGTAAAGGCTCATAGAATAGATCAAGCAGTAACTTCCAACAAACCTAAAACTGACAATGAGGGTCCACGTAGTATACAAAGATCTAAAACATTACCTAAAAATATATGTAAAGAGACTCAAGGTTCATTGCATATGAAAAGAAAGAGAGGCTATTCCTTTATTCAACCATTTGAATCTAGCAATCACTCTATAACCAATTTTTTCTTAACAGATAACGATTTAGCTTCTTTATTCACGACCCTTAAGAAAGAGGAATTGTATAGGCAAGGACTTGTGATGCGTAAACATTTAATGAAAAGTACAAATAAGCGAGCAAACCATCGTCAATGGCAACTTTGTTATTTAGTAATGACTGATAGTGAATTAATTATGTATAAACCTGCTATCCAACAACGAACGATAAAGGATTATATAAAAGGGAAAAGTAGATTACTTTGGAATTATTATTCTTCAAATTCGTTGTTTTCACTACAAGATATTATTCAGCATTATCCTTATTGGCAAGCAAATAAAGATGCACCATGGATGGATATATTACAAATGAATCATACTTATACAACTGCAATTCCACCGCCAGGATGGAATCCTCAACGTCCTCATGTCTTTCGTTTAGAGACAAATGAGGGTGGAGTTTGGTTATTTGAATCGACAGATCAATTTGCAGTACAAGCCTGGGTAGAGGTATGTAACCTTACCGCCGCTAAGATTAGTAAAGGACCATTATTAGGTGCAATTTGTAATGTCAATTATGGATGGAAGGATATAAATGATTATTGTAATACGGGACAGCAAGAGTTAGTGAGGATATGGTATCCACCTATGCCATGTATGATCAATAGTTTTTTGAATATTGATGAGCAATATGATGATATTAAGACTCAAATTGAGCAGTTACGTAAAGAACTAGATGAACATCGTAAACTGAAATTGTTAGTAGATAAGAAGGTGACTTATAAATAGTTTTATATACATGTATCTATATCTATCCATTTTTTTTTACTCAATAATACTATATAGTTTATCATTGATGATCAACAGGGATGCACTGATAGTATACAAGCTATAAAAAATTGGGACAGAAAATTACATTATATTCTACAAGAGATGGCTAAATTAAGATGTTACCGAGATATCCTTATAACTCAAATGATATAAATAAATTTACTATTTTAATTCAAATAAAATCTTCACTTTCTACCATCACCCCTTACTCTCTCCCTTCCATTATTGTATTTTTTTCGGGTGTTTTCAAACTCTTCCTTCAAATTATTCATATATAAATATATTAAGAAAAAACAAAACAAAACAAAACCTTCCCCTCCCGGTGTTACAAAATAATTGTTAATCTTTATGATAGTAAAAGATATATAATAAATAGAAAGATTTCACATTGTAAAGGAGTCAGAGTAGATGAGTTTGATACATGCAGTCGACCATTTTTTCCTATAGTATCATCTGGATAAGGAGCTGACTGAGAGGGTTTCACAGCTATACTTGATCTAACTGAGGTACTAGAACCTATATGTGTTCGGGAAGGAAAATGGGTAAAGACAAAGGAAGTAGGTGAAGGTAGAAATGATAAAGAATCATTGCTTTTGCTGCCTATTGTTGTTGTATTTTGTATTGTCAATGCAACAGAGTCTCCATCTTTAATCAAATTATTCGAGACTAATGTTGTAGGTGCTGTACTAGATTTTTCTTGAGCTTGTAGTACTTGAATTTGATACAAAATTATGAAAATAAAAGCAAAATAACGAATATACATTTTAAAAACGAAGAGAAATAAAGAGGAAAAAAAAAAAGAGAGAGAAGGAAATATTTATTTAGAAATACATTTATTATTAACATAAAAGGGGAATAATAATTAGGGGAAATAAGAGATAAAGGGGGAGGGAGAAAGAGAGAAGAACACACAATAAGGAAAAGATAAAATGAGTTTTATTATGCACGCGCACATATAAAAATATGTAATATAATGTCTTTTAAATGATTTCATAGTAAGAAACAAGTTATATATATATATACTAATAATTATGATCTTATTTACGTTTTGTATTTTTGTGCAGCAGCCCAGTCAACTACTGGACTTGCAAGTAATTTTGCCCAAATAGCTAAATAGCCAAACCATGCAGGAATATAGACTTCTCGTTCCCTTGCATCTGATGCCTGTATGATACGGTCTGCGACTATCTTTGGTGATAATTTATTCTTTTTTGAACCTGCAATACTTCCTTCTCCCAATGATTTATCAACTGCTGATTGGCGTAAATTAGTATCCACTGTACCTGGACAAATCAGACCAATATGGATACCGTAGGGTTCTAGTTCCACACGTAAGGAATCAAAGAAGCCATGAAGTGCATGTTTTGAACCTGAATAGAATGCACGCGTAGGTGCTCCTACTTTACCAGCCATAGAAGATACAATTAAAAAATTAGGTGATTTTGATTTGATTAATAACGGTATAAATAAACGTGCAGTCCAAATAGAAGCAAAATAATTAATAGTTGTGATTTTTTGTAAAGCTGAATTAATCTCTTGTTGATTAGAGTGTTCACTGATCGAAAGACTGCCATCAGCGTCTTTATTAATTTTTATACCACAAGAGTCTAAAAATGGCCTTACAGAAATCATACCAGCACAATAAATGACTGTATCAATGTCTCCTTCAAATGTTTCTTTTGTTAATTGTGCTAATCGAATTAAATCATCTTCAATTGTGGCATCACCAGCTAGGTATACTGTCTTACTTGAGCCTGCCTCTAGGCATTGTTGTTTTAATTCTTCTAATAATTCAGATCTGCGAGCAAATAATATTAGACTAGCGCCTCGGGATGCATAACTAAGAGCACATTCTTTTCCAATGCCCGAAGAGCAGCCTATGATGACAACTCGTTCTTCATGAGGTTTAATTTTTTGTTTACGATCCTGATTTTTTTTAAGTAAATAATGTACAAGAATGGCACCTACAATTAATGCAATGAACTCTTTCTGCATTGAAGAATAATAATAATAAAAAAAATAAAAAAAAAAATGTGGTGTTACTTTTTTTTTTATATTTATTTATGTAAAAAATAAAAATAAAAAGGAATGTGATAATAATATTAGCACAATTTAAGTAGCAGCACGTCTAAAATTATATCTTGTAGAAGCCACTCTAATAGGCCTTTTAATGATAACTTCTTCTTCTTCTTCTTTAACTGTAATCTCCTTTTTTATTGTTTTTCTTGGTTTCTTTAACTTTTTTTTATCCTCTTCTTCCACTTCTTCTTTTTTCATTTCTTTTTTCACAGTAATCGTTTTTCTCTTTGTTTGAATCGACACTCTTAATTTTTGTCTAGCTGGCGCAAAAGCGGAAGTTCTACCGCCCACCTAAAATAGATAGTTTTTTTTTTTTTTTTTTTTTTTTTTTTTTGATTATTAATAATAAGAAAGCCATTCAGGTATTATGTAATAATAATAATACTTTACTGTTTCAAACTTCAACTCAAGTCCATTAGGCAATTTTCCTTTCACTTCATTATTTTTACCTTTATTCCATCTATGCTTCATTAACCAATCTTCAGGGAACTTGGATTCATCTGCTTCAACTTGTACAGCTAATTCACAGACATATTTCATTTTATTATACATATCATCTAATTCTTTATCTGTCAAGGTATTTGTATATTGAGCAGGATGAATCATGGCTTGATACAAGATCTCGTCTGCTACCCAATTACCAACTCCAGCAGAAAACGATTGATCTAATAATAAGGCCTTCACAGGTACCGCACGCCTTGTTACCAGTTGTTTAAATTGTTCAAAATCTGGCATATTCAAGACAGGATCAAAACCCAGCTTACTGATTGGCTCCACTAATAAAGGATCTCTTGCAGATATTAAACGAAGTCTAGCTAATCTTCGTGGATCTCTGAAGCCAAAGTAAATCTCTTCCTTTGTCTTGGGATCAGTAAATGTAATAAGTAATTTATAAAAGCGGGGCGGCCATTCAAGTCCTTTTGCTAATTCTTCATGTTTAAACTAGTTTGTTTTGTATTATTAATGTAATTATTATATCATAACATATACATATATTTCTTGTATTTACTCGAATACCACCCGTCATTCCAAAATGAGCTACTATGTGGGGTCCATCCCCTTCAAATACTAGATAGATAGATATAACATAGATGAGCACTTTCGATTCTAGATAAATAAAATATAAATTGCTTACATAATACAAAGTATTTTCCCCATCGTTTTGTATCAACGAGTGTTTTATTCATAATCGCTTTTGCAAAGGCTTCATGTTCAACGTCTTTAAACACAATATGATCAGGTACCTATTATATCAAATAGAGCCTAATTTTTGTTAATAAGATGGATCAATGATAAATGACGATAACTTACAGTCTCGACATTAGTAATGATATGATTGAGACATTGTCTATGAATACGCAAGCGGGCACGTTCAACCTATTTATTTTAATATCAGTATAGATTTTCCATTTGCTTCCATATATATATTTATTTATTTACTTCTGCTATCTCGGGCATATTATATAGATCTAATGAAAGCAAGTGAAAGAAGAAGAAGAAGAAGAAAAAAAAAAACAAGTAGTAGCTTTCACTTCAATGTTGTTGCTGCATTTGAATAGTATCACAATTTACAGTCTCCGCTATAATAAGTTCTTCTGTAGCGACGATGTGGCTTATTGTTCACCTTTTCTTTTTTTTTTTTTTTCTCTGTTAATTATTACATTTCAATTGTATATGAAATGAGTACGGAAGAAATTACAGACTCATTAGAAAAGCTTTCTATTAAAAAGAATGCTTCAACTAGTTCTTCTTCAGTAAAACCTAAATTATCATATGATAAAGCAGCTTTAAAAGAACGTTGGAAGATCTTAGGCGCTGATCCTGAACAAAGTAAAAATAAAATAACTCTAGCTATTTAAATCTATTTTTTTTTTATAAAAAGTCTCTTTATACATATGCGTCTATTCCCTGTTTTTTTTTCATTCATTCATTCATTCTTTCTTTCTTTCTTTCTTTCTCAACTGAATTGAATATGACCTTCTTAGGTATTTTATCTATGATTCGTAAGGCATGTATGAATATATTTGCTCGACAAGATTTTTTCAAAATCCTTCAAGCGATTAAACAGAGTTTTGTACAACGTGATTATGAAGGTATATTTACAGATCCAGTTAACTTGGAGGTCTACACAGCTGCCTATGTGCCTGGTAGAGCATTATGTTACTTTGAACTCTTCTCTATGAGACCAGCATTATTAAAGATATTAATGAAAAGGAGTCATCTGTACTGTATTGGTTCTGGATCTGGATCAGAGTTAACAGCGATTGCAGCTGCTATGACACGAGTGCCTGCAGAACGACAAAGGGTAAAGTTAATCATGCAAGATATTGGTGATTATAAGTCCATACTTGATTCATTAGAATCTACTATTCGTGAAAAATGGCTTTTAACTCCTGAACAGCTTGAATGTACATATGAGCAAGGTGATATACTGGATCCAAATAATTCAAGTATTGATACACGATTAGCTGAAGCAGACTTGATTACATTTATGTTTGTGATGAATGAATTATTTGTTAAGAAAGCGGCAGCAATGACTTTAATACAAAAAATGATACAATCTATGAAAAAGGGAGCCCATTTATTAGTATGGATATAATATATTATATACATATATTTGATAAGCATAGCATAGCATAACATAACATAGTATAGCATAACATATATACAACAAGGTATTTATTGTAATCTTCAATAGGTAGTTGAATCAGCTGGATCATTCTCTCATTTGAAAGTTGGAAATAAAACATATATGGTCTATATGCTCTTGGATGCTATTAAAGACTTGGAGTTAGTAGTTGGAGAGGATTCTCGCTGGTATCGGTATAGTATTTACAAATATATATATAAATATCTAATTTTATTACTAACACTCTATTACATAATTAGACATCCTGAACACTTGAAATATCCTATCGACGTTCAAAATATGAGATACTTTATTAGATTATATAAGAAGAAATAAATATGGATACATGTGTATGCATATTATAGATATAACTACTCGTTATTATATGTAATGAATAATAAAATACTCTTTTTTTTTTTTGAGATAAAGAAGTATTCACTTTATAATGTAACCATCATTTCTAGTCGTTGTTTAAATAAATGGGTGTGAAAATACTTGATTTATTTATTATTTGCTTATGTAACGTGAGTTTTTTTTTTATCCTTTTTCTTCCACTTCTTCTTCCTATATGGTTTCTAATAACAACGCTAAATTGTTTCTTGCATGGTATCTTTCTCATCTTGCAACGTCACCTCTTAAAACAAAGGCATATACATCAGGTGTATTATCTGGGCTTCAAGAATTAATAGCACAGAAATTATCAGGTGCAAAGAAAGTCGATAAACGAGTTATTCAAATGGCTGCCTATGGTAAACTAGGATGAATAAATAAGAAGAATACATTTATATTCTGCTAATTAATGGAATGTATGCTCATAGGCTTCTTTATCTCTGGTCCTCTTAACCATTGCTTATATGAATTAATGAATAAAATATTTGCGGGTAAGACAGGTAAAGGTGTTAAGATAGGTCAATTACTTTTTTCAAATTTAGTCATTTCACCTATTATGAACTCAGGTTAGTTATTAAGCTGCTATTATATAAATATATATATGTGTGTATATCAATTATAAATATTTGTTTTCTGTTACAGTGTATTTGACGGCCATGGCTATCTTGGCTGGTGTTCATTCTCCTGAAAAGTTGAAAGCCAATATTAAGAATGGACTTTTACATATGCAAAAGGTATCTTGGACAATTTCACCTGTAACATTGATTTTTGCCCAAAACTTTTTACCTCCTTCTACTTGGGTTCCTTTCTTTAATTTGATTGCTTTTGGTAAATGATTATTATTTCATGATGCAGTGAATATTAACAATATATTATCATAGTTTTTGGTACATATGTAAATACAACCATAAAATGTAAACGTCTTAAAGAAGCAGAAGCCAATAAGAAACAATAAATTATACCTAATAAAATAGATATATTATTTATTATTAACAAGTGATATTGACAGTGTAGTTCACCACTTGTCTTTTTTTTTAAAAAAAAAAAAAAAAAAAAAAAAAAAAAAAAAAAAAAAAGAAAAAAAATATTACTATTGTCACTCAAGATGCCAAAAAATTAAAACATTCTTTTTTTGGTAATTTACTTTGTCCCTTTTTTTTATTAACTTTTGTTGTTGTCGTTGTCCCCTTCCACCTTTTTTTTTTTTTTTTTCTTTTCTTTTTTTTCTTTGTTTGTTTCTATATTTTACACATATACCCTTTTCTAATATTTTTTTGACATAATCACATGTTTCCAACATCTGTGCTAGATTTACCCACTCATGTTGAGTCTGCTGAATTGGGATATGGCAAATCAATGGTCTTTGATACTTCAACAATATCTGCTATTGGATTCTTGAAACATTCACTTGGAATGATTCTTGGAAATCAAGACTCGAAGCAAATATTTTACTTTTTGTTACTCAATCTCTTGTACATGTTTGTTCAACTAGCTTATGGTGTATGGACAAACTCTTTAGGCCTTATTTCAGATGGTATTAACATGATGTACATTTGCATTTAACTTGATTACTAACAAGGATTTATGAAATGTATAAAGCCATTCATATGTTCTTTGACTGTCTTGCTTTAGGTGTAGGTCTATTTGCTTCTGTTTTGAGTAAATGGCCATCGAATCAAAAGTATTCATATGGGTAAGTTGGATGTGAAATGAGTTTAATCCTAAAAATTAATATTAAATCATATATTTTCTATTCAGGTATAGCCGTATTGAAACTGTTGCAGCTTTTTTTAATGGCATCTTTCTTGTTTTAATATCTGTTTCAATTGTTATGGAAGCCATTCAACGTCTTATTCATCCACCAGAAATGAGCACACATCGTCTTTTACTTGTAAGTTTTGTTGGTTTGATTGTTAATTTAGTAGGAATTTTTGCATTCAATCATGGACACGACCATGGACATGGCCATCATCACCACCATCACGGTCATCATCATCATCACGGTCATGACCATAGTCATGGACATAGTGCTAATATGCAAGGCGTATTTTTACATATTATGGCTGACACCTTAGGCTCAGCTGGTGTGATTGTATCTACGTTATTAATTCAATGGTTTGGTTGGACTGGTTTTGATCCCATTGCTTCATTATTTATTGCTGTATTAATCATCATGTCTGTTATTCCCTTGATTCGTCAGTCTGCATCTGTATTGATGCTTACGTTAACTGATGAGACGGTGAATGAGGTTGAAGGTACACTTGAGGAAGTAAAACGATTAGAAGGTGTTATAGGTGTTGATGTTTATCGTTTTTGGCCTAATGAAGCAGAGACAGTCATTGGTTCTCTTCATGTATTTATCCAAGAAGGTGTGAAAGGACAAGAGATTCGTCAAGCTGTTACTGATCTTTTTATGAGTCATGTAAAAGGAATGAAAGAGATTTGTGTGCAAGTAGAGTCTATTAATTCTACTCGACTCTTAAAGAAGAAACAACAACAACAACAACAACATTATAATCATTCTATGGAACATCCTTATACATCTAATGATCATGTTAACTTTAGATCCACCTTACTTCCTCAGCCCACATTCGCAACAACAGAATTCTCTACAAATCAACCTGCATTGTTGTTGTCCAAGTCATTGAAAAAGAAGGATTAGATAAAAAGGTGTTATATATACAAATAGTCAATCATAATATTATTATAATTATTTTTATTTTTTTATATAAAGACCATTAAAGCTTAACATATTTGGGCAGACTTCTTTTTAGTATTGATAGATTCATCATCTGACTTTGATGATTGACCATCTTCACGAGTAGCATTGTTAGGATTATTAGTATAAATTGAGCTATGAGAGTGCTTGGCACGATGTTGACTATATCATATATATTAGAAGGAGTATGAATTAAATTAAATAACAATATACGTACCGTCCTTTGGCAATCGTCTTTTCATCAAGTTCATTTAAAGAATGAATAGTAGCCAAGATATCTCTTACTAAAATTTCACAACGAGAACGAGAGAAATCTTCACGAACGACGATTCTCAACATCTTCATATGTTCTACTTTATGAGCCATTGTATAAGCAGGTACAATCCATCCACGTTCACGTAACCTTGAAGCAATATCAAATTCATCATAGTGATGTCTTTCATTCAGTCTAAATGCGACTAACGGCAATCCACGACCCTCTCTCTCACTCAGGATCGTAAAATGACCTGTCTCCTGTAACCTATCAGTCAAATAATCTGCAGTCTCTGTCAAATTCGTCATGATCTTCTTAAATCCACTCTTGCCCAGACGAATCAAGACATAATACTGTGCAATCACATTAGACGCTCCTTTACTAAAGTTCAATGTGAATGAAGCTTGATCACTTCCAAGATAATTAATATTAAAAATTAATGATTTAGGGAGGTATTCAGGGCATCGCCAAAGACAAAATCCGATACCAGCATACGTTAATCCATATTTATGACCAGAGACGTTGATCGATACCACTCGACTTAATCTGAAATCCCATTCAAGATCAGGATTTACAAAGGGGGCAACAAACCCACCACTAGCAGCATCTACATGAATACCCACATCCCAACCTTTTTCTTTATTTTTTTCTTCCAAGAGTGCATTCAGTGTCTTGACGTCTTCATAGTGGCCAGTATACTAAATATGAATATAAAAGAGTGATTATATTAGTATGCATGTATGTATCCACATATATATTTATATCGAAAAGGAGCCCACACTTTACGGTAGAACCTAAAATGGCACAAACACCAATCGTATTTTCATCTACAAGCTCAATCGCCTTATGAGGATTCATATAAAGACAATCTTCAGTACATTCTACTTCGCGACCTTCAATTTCCAAATAACGAATTGCTTTATGCCAAGCTACTTGACAATTAGCACCCAAAACCAAATTAGGTTTATCAAAAGGTAAACCTGCTTTCTTGCGTGCGTTTTGCCAACGACGTTTCATAGCAAGGGTAGCTAAAATGATAGCTTCAGATGAGCCCACTGTTGAACAACCTAAAGCTTCTTCACTTGCACTATGCATAGGTGCATGAAAGAGACGAGCAATCATATTAACGCATCGATTCTTTTATATTAAAAAAAAAATCAAGTTAAGAAGGACTTGATTTAAAACGTTTATATTTATAAACTTACACAAAGTTCTGCACTTTGAGGATATTCTTCATAATCAATGAAATTTTTTGAAAGATTCTCGGTCATTAATTTTTCTGCTTCATCTTCCATATAAGTTGTTACAAAAGTAGCAAGATTAAGTGCAGGATTTCCATCGAGCTATGATAAATAGAGATATAAACAATGCCTTTATATTTAAAGAAAAAAAAAAGAATAATTATATCTTACAGCCAAGTCATCTTTAATTAATCTATATGCAACATCTACAACAAAAAAAAAGAAAATATGAATGGAATTATTCTGAATAAAAGAATTTGTTTATCTACTTTACTGGATGGCATTTCATTCTTTTAATGCGAAATAGAACATGTGAATAAATAAAAATTACTGCTGACATATTTCGGATAATGACGAAAAATAATTTATAGTTACCTCTGGCAATTCAAATCTAAAATAAGCATAAAATTTAATATTCTAGTAAAAAAAGGAATATAATTAAAAGTTACCTTGGAATATCCTCTGAAGCCCAATGAGTACCATAAATAGTTGTACCAACAGCGTCAGGATGAAACTCTCCATTTTTTCTAGATTCTTCGATACGAGCTTATTATTATAGAAATGGAACTTTATAAGTCTTATCTTTCCTTTTTCATTATATATTCTTATTTTACCATCAGAAATAGCACTAGCGAGAAACACCATTTTTTTATTTATTTATTTAATAACCTAGATGAGAAATAAATAAATATGCAAAAAGAAAAGAAAAAGAAATACTAAAAAAAAAAAAAAAAAAAAACTACTTTTATACTGAAGCTAATCATTATTTGTGAGACAAAATATCTTCATTTTCACATTTATTGCAAGTGGCATAATTATTACGTCGTATTTCCCGGATAACAAAATTTATAATTTCCCAATTTAAATCTAGTGTTTTGAGTTAAAACTCTTATCAAATATTTAAATAAACTTACTGAAGATAAAGGGAAATGATTCCTTTTCATTTATATGTAATTATTCAACTAGCTTGATGATACTTTTAACTGCTAGTGCTTTATATATATATATATATATGTGTGTATATGTATGTGTATATGTATATTTATATCTAGAAAATTAGTTTGTCTTTGATGCATCTGATAAGGATTAGACGTTGTTTATAGCTCTCTTCTTCCGCCAATCAGCTTCTGTTTCTCTCCTCTGGTTTGCTATACTATTAATATAATAAAGTTAACAACTTATTATTGTTACGTTTTATTCACTTTATCTATTTTGTTCAAGTCTCAATGTTGGAAGTCTTTTTTTTTTTTTTTTTTTTTTTTTGTTGGTAAATTTATAAGGACTTGGATGCTAATACTCAAATTCTGGATGGGAAGTTTTTTTTTTATCTCTGTTTTATCTTCTTTATTTGAACAATAGTTAACGCTATTAATTTAATATGAAAAATCCCATTTTCACATAAAAGCATCTTTTCTATATTTATATTTGATAAATACTATCACGTATCTGATACATATATATATATAAAACAGCAGTCTGTAAACAGCATCATCAATATAAAATTGTATTCAAAAGTGGAGAAGACGGAAAGTGGTAGTAGCATCCGCTTTGATCACAGTCACATTAATTGTCACAATTATATATTTTTTTTCAAACAAACAAACAAACAAACAAAAAAAAAAAAAAAAAAAAAAAAAAAAAAAAAAAAAAAAAAAACTTCCTTTATATAACAGATAGCAATGAAATCACAACATCAATCTTTCAGGAAAGGCAACTATAAGAGAAATGGACCCACTCCTGGATCAACTCTTCCAAGGGCAATGCAAGAAGAACTAGCAGAACAAGGTAAATCTATTCTATATATATATATTTTTTTTACACTAGATCTATTGTAATGTTTACCCTCCCTCCCCTCTTTTTTTTTATGGTGCATTAGAAAAAGATGAACGTAAATTTGGAAAAAAGTTTATAAATAAAATCAGTAATCGTAAAGAGCTTAGAAAACAAAAAAGAGCTGAAAAAGGAAAACGTAATGCTGAACATCGACAAAGGAAAAGACATTTTGAAGAGCCCCTTAAAGCTACTGTAAATGGAAATAACAAACGTCAAAAGACAGAACCCAACACAGTGACAAAAGCCAAGCCTGTAAAAGAAGAAGAAGAAAAGGTCTCCATACCCAAAAAGACAAAGACGCCAGCAGAAGCTATACAGCGTTTATCAAAGAAAAATCCTGGATTATACAAGCTGTTACAGTCTGATAATTTAGTGAAGGGTTCTAATCAGTCTACCACAGATGATGATTTTGCTGAAGATGATCGTGAGATTGCATACTGGGAGAAAAAACTAGGCTTAAATAAGAAAAAGGATAAAAAGTTGGGTAAAGAATTTGAAGAAGATGGTCTTCTTGATCTTCTTGGTGGTATTGAAGGTGAAGAAAATGATGACGATCTTGAGTATTTAAGGAAAAAAAGAGAACAAGCAAAACTGAAAATGATGGAAAAAAATGCTGAAAAAGTATGTAGATTGGTAAATTATTCATTTTTAACCTGATTTAATTTGTCAATCTTTGTATTGTAGACAGTAGATGATCTTTTTGCAGGTTTTAATAGTGATGAGGATGATGAAGAAATGGGAGATGATGATTTAGAAAAAATGAGTTCTGATGAAGATGATGTTGAATTAATTGAAGAAAATGATATTAATAGTGACGAAATGGAGCAAAATGAAGCAGAGGAAGAGTCAGAAGAAGACGAAGAGTCAGAAGAAGACGAAGAGTCAGAAGAAGAGTCAGAAAAAGAAGAAAAAACTGAACAAGAAAAGAAAAAAGAGATACCCAAAACTCAGGAGACGTTAAAAGGCAATGTCTTATCTAAATACGTTCCTCCTCATTTAAGGAAAGCAACAGAGGGAAAATCAGAAATGCAAATAAAACTGCAGAAACAACTTCAAGGTCAACTTAACAGATTAAGTGAAAGCAACATGGAGAGTATTTTGCTTGAAATTGAAAAATGTTATGGAACATATCCTCGTCATGGTAAAATACAGTTGATTTATAGATAAGGTTTAGAGTATTTACATATCGTTTTTTTTAGATGTTACATCAACGATGACTGATATAATTATAACTTCCATTTCTCAAAAGTCTAACTTACTGGACTCATTCGTTATTACATATGCTACCATTGTTGCTAGTCTTTATCGTTTAATTGGTATTGAATTCGGTAAGTTACCAAATAAACATAAATAAAACCACGCATTCACGTATTATATCTATTATTTTTTTTTATAGCTGCACATTTTGTACAAACATTGATAGAGACGTTTGAAAAAGATTACACTAAATGTAAAAAGGCAATTGATATGGGTGATAATGAAGGCGATGAAGGTTATGAAGGATCAAAAGAAACAAAAAACTTGTTGACTTTGGTCTTAGAATTGTATAACTTTCAAGTTTTATCCTGCGTTATCATTTATGATTTGGTTCGCATGTTAATTGCTGATTTGGATGAATTTAATGTAGAGCTCTTACTCAAAATTATTAGAAGTAAATATTGAACTGATTATGTTGTTTTTGCTCATATGGTTAACCAAATTAATATAGCTTCTGGTCCTGAAATACGTAATGATGATCCTACATCTTTGAAACAAATTATTGATGAAATTCAAAAGGAAACCTCTAAGCGTGACCCAAAAACTATCTCGTAAGCAAAATGAATTTATGTAAGTGACACAAATTAACTTTTTCTATTACAATAGTACACGTTATAAGTTTATGCTCGAAACGATTACAAATGTAAGAAACAACAAGATTAGAAATGGTCAAACAGCAGGTGGTCATGGTGATAAAGAAATGGTTTTGAAGATGAAGAAATTCTTGAATGGATTAGCAAAGAAGCGTGCTGTTCGCAGTACTGAAGCTTTACGTGTAAGTTTAGATGATATTCATAATGTTGAAACAAAGGGTAAATGGTGGCTAGTGGGCGCATCATGGAAAGATAATTTGGTCGGTACAGAAAGTAAATACAGTACAAGTAAAATGCCCGAAGATTTGAAGAAAGATCAATCATTACAGGAAGCATTATTAAAGCTTGCAAGGAAACAAGGGATGAATACAGATGTTCGTAGGACAATTTTTGTAACAATCATGAGTTCCGAGGTTAGTCCCTTTTTTTTTGTTTTGTTTTGTTATTAGATAAAATTAACTGTAACGTTTTAGGATTATTTGGATGCATTTGAAAAACTAATGAAACTTGGCTTGAGTGAAGTACAACAACGTGAAATTTGCCGTGTCATGTTGCAATGTACAGGGAATGTAAGGAATATGTTACATATTTGAAAGTTTCCTTAATTACTAATATAATCATTTTGATAGGAAAAAACATTCAATCCTTATTATATGCTTGTTAGTAAAAACTTTGTGAAATTGATCATTCATTTAAAGTCACTTTCCAATATTGTCTTTGGGACTTTCTTCGAGAATGTGGTGAAACTGATGTAGGTGGTTTAGAAAGAAGCGCAACCGAGAATTTTGTTAGTGAAGAGAGTCAAAAAAATGTCCGTCTTAGTAAATTATCTAACCTGGCCAAGTTCTATGCATCTTTGATTGCTAATGGAGCACTTAGTTTAGCGGTATTAAAGAGTGTTAACTTTATGTCTATACAACGAAATGGTCGTATTTTCTTGGAGGTCTTATTTGCCAACTTACTATTACAGTTACACTCTGGTGGTGCCCAAGCAATTGCAAACGTATTTGGTAAAATTCTTGAATTGCGTACTTTAGCTCAAGGATGTAACTTTTTCATGTTGGAAACAATTACACATGGCCGACATACTGGTCTTGGGGAGAGTGACCTAGAAAAGGTTCGATGGAGCTGTAAGATAGCAAGAGAAGTACTTAATAGTAAATAATATGAATAAAAAAAAATGATGTTAATTTATGTACACAATGTTCATGTAAGCTTTAATTATTTTTTACATAATCTGTCTTGTGGTATATATATTAGGTAATCCTAGAGTATAATGATCCATAATATATGCATTGTATATGTAATAAAATCCTAGACAATATTACAATGTAAGAAACAAAGTACAATGATGTACTATTCCTTTCAAATAAATAAAGCAAAATTACACACTTGTAAAAGCAATTTTTTTTTTTTTTTGCTATTTTTTTTTTTTTTTTTTTTTTTACTCATTTCTTTATCTATAAAAAGCGTCCTTTTAGTTTTGTTATTTTTTTTTCTCTTTCTCTTTTGTTTATTTAATAATCACTGAGGCATATGAAGAACGCATTTTTGTTAATTTTTTCTATTCTTGTTGTTATTACAAAAGCTTATAATGTAACTAAATATTTATTATTATATTCATTTTATATATGTAAAAATTTATCTATTTATATAGAATCAATGTAATGATAATATTGTTGATTGTAAAGTGATCTCTATTATACAAAATATATACAATAATAAGAAATTTTCTAAAACCAATTTTCTTTCATTATTAGACTGGGGACAAAACTCTTATGGCGCTGCTAATATGAATGATGTATCTGGCTGGCAACAACCATTAAAATTCTATTGTGATGACGACACTATTGATGTTTTTCCCATTGCATTCTTAACTCATTTTACCGGTGTAGGCGGCAAACCTCAAATCAACTTGGCAAATGTAAATAGCTTCTTGTCTCTCTCTTTTTTTTTTTTTCTTTTTTTTTTTGCTGCTATTATTTTATTCATATATGTATGCATTGTTTTAGTATTGTAATAGTGTTGACAACGGAACTTTTCCAGGAACCAATTTAGCTAAATGTCAAAATATCGCATCTGATATTAAATATTGTCAAAGTAAAGGTAAATTAGTTACCTTATCTTTTGGTGGAGCTACTGCTGGTGTAGGATTTCAATCAGATAATCAAGCCTCTGACTTTGCTGACACCATTTGGAATCTTTTTCTTGGTGGTAATTCTGATAGTCGTCCATTTGGCAACGCTATTCTTGACGGGTAATAATAAAAATAATAGTATATATGAAGTCAGTATGGAGTAGATTATAATTCCTTTTATTTTATTTTTGAAAGTATCGATCTCGACATTGAGGGTGGTGGACCTAACCGTAAGTAATGATAATATAGTATGTGTTCTGATCAATAAAAATAGCTAATTTTTTTTTTTTTTGGGTTATAGATTATGTAACCTTCCTTAATAAATTGAATTCCTATTTTAAGTCTTCTAGTAAAAAATATTATGTAACGGCTGCTCCTCAGTGTGTATACCCTGATGCCAATCTTCAGATTACTTTAAATGGATACCCATTTGATGCTGTTTATGTTCAATTTTGTAAGTTTGATCGTATGTTAGTTTATAATTTATACAGTGGCTTTAATGCATTACATATATATATATATATATATTGTTATTGTAATAGACAACAATCCTTGTGGGCTTCAGAACTTCAATACACCATCACAATGGAACTTTGGTATATGGGATCTATGGGCTCGCACTATCTCTCCTAACCCTGATGTTAAAATATACATTGGTGCCCCTGCCAGTAGTTCTGCTGCAGGTGGAGGATATGTTTCTGCTGACACACTTGCTAGTATTGCTATCAAGACTCGAGATAGTTTTCCTAGTTTTGGGGGTGTTATGTTCTGGGGTAATAATCACAAAAAAAAAAAAAAAAAAAAAAAATAATAAGCTAATCATTATATATATATATATATATTTCAATAGATGCTTCTCAAGCTTACATGAATAATCGCATTGATTCTGCTTTAAAGAATGCTCTTAAATCAGGAAGGAGATGTAATAATAACTTCATATATCCAGCATGCACTGCACCAGTCTGGATGTCTGGAAATAACTATCCTAGTGGAAGTCGAGTTTCTTACAAGTTAGTATTCTGTTTATTTTTTATATTAAATTATAATAGCTATTTAACCTTTTTTTTTTTTCTAATTTTAGTGGGTAAATATATCTAAATTTAAATTTGTTAAATTTTTGAACTAATCATTACTGCATTATTGATACTAATAGCTATATGTGGGTTGTAAGTTAAAATATAATATGTATATATAAAATATAATCGTATAACTGACTTATACTCCTGTAGGCTAAATGGTTTGCTAGCTCAGCACCCTCTAGTGATGTAAATGGTGATTGGTCTCCAGGTAAAAAAAAGAAAACTTTATAACTGTATTAAGTAACAATTTTAATGTAAAAAAAAAAAGTAAGCGCATGCTCTAGTAATGGAGGAGATGTGACTACAACTACAAAGACGATTGTTACTACAACTACTAGTAATAAACCTTCAACAACAACAACAACAACAACTACTACTACTACTACTACTACTACTACCGCCAAGACAACCACTAGTACAACTAGCATTGCTACTCCTACTAATGGTTGCTCTGGTGTTAGTTCATGGTCTCCCACTACGACTTACACTGCAAATGATAAAGTTATCTACCAAGGCTCAGTCTGGAAAGCTAAGTGGTGGACATATAATGATACTCCTGGAGGTTCGAATATAGTTTGGGAGAAATTAGGTGTCTGTTCTACTACTCTGTCTTCTAGGTCTTTACAAAGTACATAAGAAAAAAAAATTATCTTCTCTTATTCTTAATCATGAACCACTATTTTTTTTTTTTTAATAGTTCCAATTCATAATAGTAACTGTACACATTATTTAAGATGGAATAGTGCTCGAACCTATATTACTGGTTCCAAAGTTGTTTATAGGTGATTTTTTTTTCTTTTTTTGTATTTCAATGTGAATACTTATCTTTTAATTTAGGGGTTCTATGTACACTGCTACACGTTCAACTACTGTAAGCTGATTTTCTTTTTTTTTTTGTTAATGCCATGATTTATAACATCTCTTTTGATAATTTATAGAATGAACTTCCTAATAGTTATTCCAAAGCTTGGAAAAAGGATTTTGAATGCTCGAAAAAGGAAAAATAATCTTGCAAAAAAAAAAAAAAAAATGTATTATTTATTATCATAGATTGACTCTATTATTTACATATTTTGAATAAATAAACTGATGCCGCGTATATGATTCCATGTATTCATTTTATTGATGAAGACAATTTAATTATATATATATGAGTATGGAAAGAAGAGCTGTACAGAGCTACTATGTATTGCGCATATCTATATTAATTTCTTTTTTCTACATTTATAAAGTACAATTTTTAGAAGCTAATTGGCCAATAATATTCACTACATCTTCACAGTATCCAACATTATATTTTGCTAATGTTTCTTTGGGCAAAGGACCAACATAAATACAAAAAGCCCTTTCATCGTTTGCAAGAGCATTAAACATATCCTCATCTGTATGATCATCGCCAACACACATAATAAATTCTGGCTTTTGTTCTTCTTTAATATATTTCACTATTTCACCTTTACTAACTGTTGAAGATCGAATTTCCAAATTCATTTTATTAACCAAGATACTTGCGCCAGGGATTTTCAAAAGCTCTTCATGAAACAAGTGTGATTGTTTTAGACTAGATGAAAAGTTTTAAGTATGACTTATTTTATCTTTTTTTTTTCTTTTCTTTTTTTTTTGTTAATGGCATTCACTTACGCCTCTTCAGGATTAACAGCATTACGATAATGCCAAGTGATAGATGACTTTTTCTGTTCAATCACTGTACCTGGATTCCTTTTGGTATATTTTTCAAAAATTTCTAAAACGTCATCTTTCCAAGACATATCCGTATCTCCAAGCATGTCACTCCAATCATTTGATTCTGGCTTCTTTATAAACGATCCATGTTCTGAACTGAATCCTAAACGTGGAATATGTCCAAGATGAGTATCTAAGAAATGTTGATCTCTACCAGAGATAACCCAAACAGAGTTTAAAGGATCTTTACATAGTTCCTGAAGATTATGTAGCAAAGTGGGTGCTGGCTTAGCATCAGCGGGTTGACTTACAATAGGCGTTAAAGTTCCCTAATACAAATTTTTATTCAAAATCACTTTAGTAAACAATGGATCAATGAAATAACAGTATGTGTTGCTGGGAAAAAAAAAAGCAATGGAAGCCAACTTACATCATAATCGAACAGAAATAAACGTTTATGTGTATTTTTATATGTATTATACAAAACTGATAGATTTAAAGGTTGGGTATGTTTGGAGATCATACAGGTACAAATGTAAAAGAAAGAAAAGAAAAGAAAAGAAAAAAAAAATGTATAATGTGTGAGATTAGTTTCAGGTTGAAAAAGAAAAATAAATAAACAACTAAATAAATAAATATAGGAAACTGCATCTTTTTTTTTTTTTCTTTTTTTTCCCTGTTGTTTTCAAACTCCAAAAAATGCCACAGTTTCAAGAGATTTTCTAAATTAAAAAAAAAAAAAAAAATAATTACCGAGATATTATTCAATACTTCAGTCATATTAGTATGGCTTGTTTAGAAGAAGAGGATCAATATCAATTCCGTTATTAGGTATTTTAATTTTGAATAAAGTAAGCATTATTAGGACAATAGCCGGTAGTTGTACCATCAATGTTAGATGACGTACTTAATACATTCACGCGTTCCGAGTTTCTATGTTGAAATAAACATTTTTGGGTAAATTAAATACATTATTTTGGTAAAATAAAAAAAAAATAAGGAGCAATAGGATTATAGTTTATTCAACAGCATTTAGTTACTAGGAAACTTTTATAGATTAAGGTAACATTCCTTATGCAGCTTAGCTTAGTATTATCAGGGCAAACAACGATAAAGTATTTCGATACTAGTTGATGCTTTTATGCAAAATTCTTTTTGGGAATAAACTTGATTAATTATCCCCGAAATATTAGACATGGTTTTTTTTTTTTAAGAAAGAGAGAAAGAGAAAGAGAGAGGAATAATGATAATGCTTACATAATTACTGAATTACAACTACCATTTTTCTTCCTACCTGCAGTTTTAAAGCCCTACATGCTGAACCTTTAAAATTTATTGGAGGATCCAGCACATGTATTATCTATAAATGTATAAAATGTTTCAAAGATGATCCTTGAAATAGTATTTTTTTTTTGCAAACGCAGTAAAACTAGAAGTTTTAATATACTATTAAGTAATAAATTAAAAAAGAAATAGAATAACAATAATGATAAAGTGGATATATAAAACTAGAATGGAGAAGATAATAAAAAAGAAAAAAAACTTTCTGAGGGACAAGAGGAAAAATAAAATGAAAATAAGTAAAATATTAGGGAAAAATAAAAATAAAAATTGCTAGTATCATTAGAAAGACGGCTATTTTACCAGTCAGGAACAACTAGATAGCGGAGAAAAAAAAAGTATAGATGCAAGGTGAATAGCCATACCAACAAAAAAAGGCTGTTCAATGAGCGGCCTTCTACAAGAAACTTTATTCAGGATGATCTTTAATGGAAAACGGCGGCTGAAGGTGACGGTGTACATGAAGATATTCGAACAAATGTAATAACTGAGGGCAATTCATGTTTTTTTTTCTTTTTAGATAATAAAGGTAAGGCTTGGGTTAACCAGTTAGAGTATGTGTGTAAAGTAGAATTGTGCTCATTTGGAAAGCAAATAAGTTAGACAAAGAAATATGCAATGACTGCAAAATGTAACTATTTTCTTGCTTGAGGTTAGTATAGAAAGGCTTGTTAATGATTTCTATGAGCTTCCATTCTTATGATTGGCAAATTGGAAAATTCTTTTAATATTGTGTGAGTTTCACCTTATGAAGTTCTCTCCTGGTAGAGTAATTCGAGTGTTTAATGATTATAGAAGGAAGTGAGAATATTCCATCCTTCAAGTAAATTCATTATATAAGTTGATGCTATAATTCTTCATAGTTTTTATCGCGACGCATGACTTGGAGACGTACTTTTTTTTTTTTTTTTTTGCTCTTGTTTTATGCTAATATAGCAAATAATCTAGTTTAAATAGAAAACGTGTCCTGAAGAATTCTTTATTATTATATCTTTTATAAAAAAAATCTTTTTTGATCAAGTATAAAAGCTTTAGTTAGATGATCAAATTAAAAGAAAAAAAAAATATCTTTAAAAAAAGAAAAAAAAACGCGTTTACATTTACTGTAATCAAGTATAAGGTTTTAACACAGAAATACCCCATTTATATAATAATACGTTCAACCCCATTTAATACAATTCTAGTTCATTAACTTTTAGGATGCATTTATAAAAAATTGAATCTAAAGCATAAGCACCAAGAAGATGAATACTGTACTTTTTATTTGAATGTATTATCAGCTTTGTATTATTAAGCAAATTGCTGAAGTATTTTTTTTTTTTGATCTATCCAATCAAATATGAATAGGTCTCAAAAGAGAAAAAATAAATAAACATACTTTATTTAATACTTACAATATGAATGAGACAGTTAAGTTTGGAAAGTTTAACATCTCAAAAGATGAAGTTTTTTATGAAAGTGAATATTCTATGGGTATTGTTAATTTAAAGCCCATTACACAGTAATGTATTGTCACTCGTGAAACTTGTAGAATCTAATTACTAATTTGTTACATGTTTATAATAGAGGACGTAAATGGCATTACATTAAACAATTATTTGATGCTCATTTTGTTTCTAAAGCTTTTACATGTATTTATATATAGATGTTCTTGTTGCCCCAAAGAGGAATGTTTCAAGATATTCTCTTCTTAGTATTGAGGAAGTAAAAATTAAACATATATAGTATTGTCATAATATATATGTATATATATTTTTTCAAATGTAAAGAATATAGTGATTTATGGTTTTAAAGATTATAGATCTTACCAATTCAGCTAGGGAAATTTGTGAGGTTCTTAAGGATGAATATTTGAACATGAAACAAGGCTATATATGGCTGATTCAGGATGGAAAAGAAGCAGGGCAAACAGTAAAGAACCTGTTGTACAATTAAAAAAAAAAAGTATTTATTTATTTATTTTGATAGGTTCCACATGTTCATTTACATATTATACCAAAAAGATTTTCAGAATGGTATCAAAGTGGTGGTGTAGAAGACCAAGATAGAATACCTAGATCCATAGATGAAATGAAAAAAGAAGCAAGTCGATTAAAGATAATGTTTAAAAAATAATAGAAGAATCCTTCTTATTAACAATAATGAAGAACTAACAAGCAGTTTCTTATTAACTTTAGTGAGTAAATAAGAGACATATTGAACAAATATTTTCTTTCTTTTACCTCTATTCACTACCATTAAAAAAATGAACCAATAGGGCATCAGACGCTTTTTGTTGGTGTTGGTGGGATTTGTTCAATATTTTGAGTTGTGCTGTGAATTGTTGGTATTGGACCTCTAAGTTTTTGAGGCGTTTGTCAATTGATTTGTTGTGTTACGAGTTTTTTTTTGAATTGTTGTATCTTCTGTAGGTCATTTATTAGCTCTTTCCTATTAAATACAGCCATTTTATTACTGTGAGGAAGGCTGTCTACAACAATCTTGTTAGTTTATTATTTTCATTGAATTATATTTTTCAAGAAAGCCACAAGATCGTTTCTATTTGTTGAAAGTCCAGCAAAAGTGAACACCACAAGACACGCTTTTTTATAAAAAATATATCTCAACATATCTGAAAAACTTTAATGTTAGTGGTGTGTGTGTGTGTGTCTTAAATGAAAAAAAGATAAAGAAGGAGAAATAGAAAAAAGGCAAGTGCGTGCAGTTTTATTGAAAAGAAAAAATAATGCAAAAATTGTACAAAAACAATAATATGAGAAAATAATAAGGGCTATTTATATGCAAAATAAGTGACATTAATAGAATAACTGAACATTAGTACAGCCATTACAATGGATTAACAAATATGTGTCGGCAGTCGAGAAATAACTGTCGTAAAAGAAATTTCAATTTGTCGTTTTAGGGAAAGCGTATTGTCGCAAAGGTTTTTTTGGTAAATTTATTAAAATTTTTTAGAGAGGTTCTTTATAATTTTGTTATGGAACAAGCTCTGGATATAAGCACAAGTAATATAATAAAAGATGGATTGCATAATACAGGACGAACTATAAGCCTGAACATATAATAATAAAAGATATCATATCTTTTGTACACTCTTTGAAACTCTATTTCTTTCTTCTCTTTAAAGCCATTATTCCTTTCAAACTGTTCAAAACCTAAAGAGTCTTGTTATCATGATCATCATAAAAAAGAGCTCAATTGCCGTAGTACAGTAATAAGAAAGCTTACAGCCTAACTATTTAAAATGCATAAACTGCCAAAAATATCTTGTACAATTGAAAATAAAACTGCTGTATAAAATGACATTTTTTATATTATTGATTGCTTATCTACTCTTATTTTTTTGAAGAATGTATGAACATCATGCTCTGTTGTGTAACTGCATTTGACTAGTTTTGGCTTAATTTCTTTACAAGAATGCTCAATAAATTCACATGAATAAAAATACATATAAAAAAAGTAAACAAACTTCTTCTTTTTTTTTTACTTTTTTGCTTACTTTCAAAGAAGACAGTAATACTTTACTACATTCAAATAAAAGGTAAAACTTATCTTTAAAGTATTAAAAAGAAAAGAGAAAAAAAAAGAAAAGGAGAAAGGCAGGAGAGAAGATTTAACGCAAAGTAAATTAAAAACAAAAAAAAAAAAAAAAATTGCTAAAATTTAACTTTAATAACTTCTCCTTTTGTTTATTTTTTTTTTCTCCTGAACTTTACTATAAAAAAAAAGTACATTTTTTCGTTTTTTTTTCCCTTTTTTTCTCTTTTCTTTTCTTTAGCTTTTTTTTATATTTTTCCTATTCTTCTTTATTTTTACTTGAAACTATGGGTAGACATTGTCAGGGTTATGAAGTGTGCTCAAGTCACATAGCTTGGCTTACTTGAGAGTGTAGAACTGTCCGTTTATAACATGGCTAAAGGAGAGGGCCTAGACTCTCTTTTGGTTACTACATGCATATCCGCCTTCACCTTGGGTTATTGCAACCTTAGATAATTGATGGGACCTTATCGAATTTTGACTGCTCAAGTTTGATTTATTTCCAAAGGAGGAGGGAAATAAAAAGGATACTTGGGGTTGGAAATTGTAAACCTGTTCCTTTTTTAGGGAGATTAGCGTACTCTTTGTCTGCACCATTGAAAGGGCTTATCTCAAGGTTTAGTTTTTCTGTTTTTCTTTTTGGAGGTTTTTCCTTCTTTTTATTTTTATCTAGTTGCTGTTTATAAAATAAAAATAGATAAGGATGCACAGCTTACGTTTCTGACCGTGGTTTTTTCATCTATTTATTTAGTTGAAGAATCCCAACTTGTATTTACTGTTAAGTCAAAAGTAGATGCTAGGGGTCAAAGAAGGGACATTCTCAGGTAAACAATAGTCAGGTCGTGCACTTCATGTATCTGGATTTCTTCCACTTCGCCACGCTACAGGTCAGAATGTTTAGCCCGGCTTCCAATGAAACTTACATCCAACTGTATTTTTTTATTGGGTTATGGGGTGAGGAATCCTATCTTTTTCTTCTAGCAAGGCTTGGGCCAGGTTGGACTTTGCCAAGTGTCTACTAGTTGAAATTGGACGTTTATCTTTCAAGTAGAAATTTAGAGGGAGAAGAAAAAATTACAGCCCGTATCAATTTGTGTATGGGTTGTAATATTATTTTTGGGATTAGATATGCTTTCACCTTCTCGTGGTTAATCCTGTTAGTATCAAGTCTCTTTTAAAAGAGATTTGAGAACTAAGAAAAGCATCTTTTTTTTATAATATTAATAAAAATGAAAAAAAAAACCAATTTAATAAAATCGCGTTCTACAATAAAGTTGCTTCTCTAATAATATTTTATTATAACAAAAGTGGTGAAAGACTCTAACAGCACAGTGTATAAATATTAAAAAGATTATTGTATATTTTCCCTAAGATTTCTTTCCTCTCGAGGTAAATTCTATATGGTTAAATAAATCCAGCATCACTAGAATGTACATTGTCAGAATAAGACTAAAACTAGCCAACATTCATAATGAGCATTCATAATCTGATTGCTGTACAAAAGACTATCCATCCTCAGAGAATAATTTGAAGTTGTTTCAAGCCCTGCCATCATAAATATTCATTATTCTATCTGGAAACAAACTAACTTTGGTTTTCAAACTAGTGATTTTTTTTTTTCAACAAGGAAAATTTTCTTAGGGTATTGAGTAGTAAGAACTGAAGGAAGGCTTCACCAATTCATCGAAAAGAAGTTGTTGAAATATCTTAGTCTTTGCAAAGGAATCTTATTTTTTTTTATTACAAATTTTCCACAAAGACAATCCCTTTACTCCTCAGAATTGTATCTACGGATGGTATAACGACACTTAATACAAGAAACATATTTTTGAAGTCTATCATGAAAACAAAATAGGTTGCCATTTGACATCACTTGTAAAACGTAACAATACGTTTTTGGAAAATAATATTGTTAGATACAGTCTTTTAGTGCGATGTTAATGAAGATTTTCATTGTTTTCAGGTTTTTGTCAGTTATATATTGCTCTTAGATGAGCATTGACTTCATCGTAAAGAATATAAAGGATAATTGCTCCTTCAGTGAATTTGTCTCATTATATGGATTAATTAAAGGAAATTCTATAAACTAACTAAAGTTGATGCACATGATGTGAACATACGTTTAATAAGGAACTATTGCCATCTTTTATTATGTACGGTGCTTCTTGCTATTCGCTAACTTTTTTTCATCATTTATATGTTGATGTACTCACTATTTATCGCTAACTTAAACCCTCCTACAATGCTTGACTTCTTCTTTTTTACTTATATTATAGAGTAAATTGTCTTAATGTTATCTTATTCACCTTAAATTACACTATAAAAAACTCCTTCAAAAGATCGTCTTAAAGAAAGAAAAAAAAAGTAGATCGCCAAGTTTTATTCAGTAATTAAACTATTTACCTGGCAAACTGTGTCGTCGTTGACTATAAAAAGTCTAGTTAACTATTATCGTAACATTACCCTCTTTAGGAATTTATATCTTTTTTTTAGCAGAGTAAGAAAGCCAAAGAGTATAATTCACGACCTCTAGTAAGAAGATGCTTATAATTCAATGTTACTATTGAACAGTACACAACATACTTAATAATGGCTTATTTGCTGGAGATCCAAGAGGAATTGGAAGGGCAATGATGGCCATAATAGAATATCATCTAAAAAAAAAAACTACACCATCAAAATGTATGTATTTTGAACTCTATACAACTTGATAATGAACCAGCAATGATCCCCTTTTTTTTCCTCGCTTTTTTGGGACAATGAGCCTTAAACTATAATGGTTGATAAGCTGAAAGGAATACAATTCAAGTTTAGTAGCCCCCAAATAAAAATGTTAATTTCATTTGTAACCTTATCCTTGCCTTACCTTGCTAATACTACTACTACTAATAATAATAATAATAATAATAATAAAGGAACCGTCCAAAGAGTGTCAATTTTGAAATATAAGACTACTACAAGTCAATTAGTGAATCAATAAAGAGGATTAGGAGTAAGAGACTTTAGATTTTAAGCTAGCTCGTATCCCTTGCTATCATATAAAATGTAGGGGCATGTGATAATGACATTGATAGATGGTTGCTTGAAAAAGGGTTGAATAATAGAAACCACATGAGTACACATATCACTTGGAAATTGAGTTGATAATAAATTATTAAAAGTAATCCATTGTAAAAGTTATGATCACGCTTGTAAGGATAGTAAATAGTAGTCGGGTCATTGTAGTTGACGGGTACAAAAGTATTAAATGAGTAAGGATGATTGACAGTTTCCTCACTGTCTCGTGCAATATATCGCGGGATGATTTGTTTACAAGTGAAATAACATCTTTTTCTTTTCTTTTTTTTTTAGACAAAGTTGATCTGTGACAGCTTCAACTGTTATGGTTGGCTCATTGGCTAACATTTCAAAAATAAAGACAGTGTTTTAAATGCAAAAGATAAGGAAAGAGAAAACAGAAAAGACAAGTCTGTGAAAACTCTGTATAGTTTATTAAGAAAAAAAGAAATAACATAGGAAAATAACAAGGGCTATTTATATGTTTTTTTTTACAAGGTAAGTGATATGAATAAATGATTACTGGTATAATAAAGCATTATACATAAATATTGTTTCCAAATAATTCTGCTTGCGTTAATATTAATTCACAATAAATATTCCAGCTATAGCCGATACTAATTATTTATATGTCACTAATATTATTATTATCATCCTTAAAGTTGTTATTACATAATAATATTCAACATTATAGATGTATATAGAATATGTATGACTTATAAAAATAATTATGTGATTGCATATAACAGTCATAATCCTATTGAATTCTTATTATTACATAATACAATGTATATAGTTATTTTTAAATGCTCGAATACTCTAATTATGACTATTTTTAAAACTGAATGTAGAATGAATATTATGCTGTGAAGTACAATATACTAGTTTTATTTGAAGAACTTCTTTATTATGTAATAATTGATGGTTTATTTCTATTAACTTAGTTGTAAAGACGACTGCAATCATAACAGATACTAATAATTATGTGGATTATGTTTATATTCTTTATCAATTCCTTAAAATGATAGGGTAGAGGAATAGATATGTTACTCTTTTTACTTTTATTTATAATATTATATTCGAGATGGCTCGTCATACCATGACAAATTATAGATAAAAATAAAAAAAAAATATCTTACCACAAGATAAATTAAAAAGAAAAAACGAATGCGTCGTCGGGGAATCGAACCCCGGCCCTTCGCGTGGCAGGCGAAGATTATACCACTTAACCAACGACGCTTGCTTGTGATTGTGAAACAACGAGGTTTATCATAGTATTGTAAATTAATTCTGAAACCACTGCAGATAAAGTCTAATTTCACAATTGTGAAATTTTGTGAAATTAGACCATTTCACAATTGTGAAATTAGACATTTCACAAAAAATTTTGAAATTTTGGAAGATTAAAAATTTTTTTATACCAAATGAAAGAGAAAAATTTGCTCATTTTGAATATGTTAATTTTTTTTATTTGGTTAAGAATTGATAGAGATATTAGCATTTAAAGATTTGTTTAATGATTAAAAAATATAACAAATTTTTGGGTATAGTCTTCTTTACTAGAAAATAAATTTAGAATCCCGACATTTTTTTTTCTTTAAATTTCATTGGACAAAAATATTTTTTTTTTATTTTTTTGAATAAGTCATCAAATATAAGCGTGTGTTAGCTGTGTTATATTCTGAATTCAAAAGAAGTTGAAAAAAGATAATTGTAGCAATAATTCATTCAAGATGAATGTTTAAAATGTAAAGTCAAAGTAAGTCTTTTTTTTAAGAAAAGGTCAAATTATTTAACATTTTCAAAAAAAATTTATTAAAAAAATAATAAAAATTCAACATGTACAGTAATGAGTTATGTATAATGTCAATTGTTAAAATAAAACTTATATTATTACTTTACAATAAATTACTTTATCTAGTAAGATTAATTTGTCGTAGTTGAACATAATGTCAAAATGTCTAATTGTCATTCCAAAATCAGCTTGAATGTAGATGTAAAAATTAAAATATACACTTGTTAAAACAATTAAAAATAATAAAACTATTTATTATTTTTCAAATGTAAGATGCATCTTCTCTTGATTGTTAGTTTTTTTTTTTTTTTTTTCTGAAGAATGAGTAAAA
>NW_026251456.1:0-4586 GCF_025118155.1 Cokeromyces recurvatus
CAACTCTTGTTGGCGGGATGCATTGACCTCTCATAACATAACTAATTGGCATGACTGTCAATCTCCAAAAGCAGTCAGATATCTCTGCTTTCCTTTGTTTACATCAATTGATCAACGAGATTCTTTTCTTGCCAAGATTCTTGATAATATTACAATGGCATGCCAGATACATCAACAAAGGTCTTTGTCAGTAAGAGGCCGAGCGACCATTGTCAATTCGCTGGTTCTGAGCAAACTATGGCATGTCCTCCGTGTAGTCTCTACTCCAATCACCTTTCTGAACTCGGTTCAATCTATTGTCATGAATTTCATCAACTACCGCATTTTTCCAAAAATTAGTTTTCTTACGGCATGTCTACCTCGACAACATGGAGGCCTGGGTCTAATCAACCCTACTCTACAACAATCGGCCTTACAATTACGATGGCTTCATCCTTTACTTTCGACTTCTATAGATGACATTTCGGATAATAGGTCGCTCTTGAGTTCTATTGTACTACCTCAACTTCTCCACTTTCTGTATCATCATGTCTCTCAGATATCACTTAATTCCTCTTGGTATCGTTGTGATATTTCTTTTAAAATATCAAATAAAAATATTAGAAAATAAGAATAATAATAAGACAAAAGAGTCAACGAGACGGAACAATAGTTCTAAAGTCAATTATTTTATTTATGAATTTAAACTGATGGGGTATTTATAAGAATTGTTAAAGAGGTCTGAGGATAGGATGTGAATCAGAAACGTATTAGTTACGACCGAATTAGGTATATTGTTGACAACAAAGTGTTAGTGATTTTAATATTACAGTGACTCACAAAACTGTTCACGTTTTCCAAAATTTTACAGATATGCAGAAATTAACATTCAAAGTTAACACAGTAGATTTACATATAATATGTCATTCAAAAGCTTGACATCTGCTTAGTTTATATATAATCATACTATTTTAACTGGATGACTACGGAGTCTAAAATCTGGCTTTCAAATTAACATGTCCGTGTGAACAGTTTTGTGGCCGTGTATTAAAAAATTAAAAAGTCGTTACCACAACTTGGTAATTACCCCATATCGGGCTTATACTCAGCCATAGTTCAGCTTCTTGTTCAGACTTAATTTTATATCATTTTTACTCTATATTACTAGGTTTTAACTTACATATAAAGGTACGTTTATTGAATATGGCTGGAATTACTGCGGATCAACGTGATAGTGTTATTGTATTTTTCAGCAAATAAGAGAAAATTTCAGAAAAAATAAGAGAAAGTTATTGGACAAATAAGAGAAAATTATTGGATAAAATAAGAGAAAATTATTGAACAAATAAGAGAAAATTTTAGGTCAATTAAGAGAAAAAAAATGGTAATTAGCAAAAAATTTACTTATACTTAAATCTCATAAGTTTTTCTCCAGGGCTAAACACTTTTCAAAGAATCTGAGAGAATGGCGAATTGTTGTATGGGTAAAGAAGACAAAACTAAATCGTGAGACACAGGCACAAGTAAGAACAATTTTTATTAGAAAAAAAATTAAATATAAAAAAACTAAATATTCTTCTTGTAAAAACTATCTGGCTATTTATACTTTTCTTGGTAGTTCTAGATGATATTTATAGATGCTATTTCATTGGTGTTGTGTTAAATATTGACCTCTTTATGACATTATCGACAGTCATGATACAGATCATGATCTGGTAGTATATTTCACACATCGCTAATTTAATCAGGGTTTCATTTGGAGGTTTTACATTTAATAATTACATAATTTATGTTTGACATAATGATATACATTTTTTATACAACATTATTGTGTAATGAATGTTCACATTTATGTTTTATTATATCTTTATGATTTTATGTACAAATACAACACAAATTACTTCCAAAACATCGTTGACTGGTGTGGTCATCTTTAGCAGGATAGCTGTCAGAACATTTATGGCAAGGTACGAACGAATTAAACCAAGTAAAACCACATATTTTTTTAGCTGCAGGAAGATCAGCATTTACCGACATAAGTGCACAACGAACAATTTTACCATTAGGATTCGAAAATGTTGGAACCAGGATGCCATTATACAAATCAATCAATTCATCAACCATTGGTCGCAAAAAATGATTAACCTCTGAGATTGATGGCTCTGAAGGACCAGGCATCAATCCGACAAGGATCATATTATGTTGCTTATATCTTTCATTTCGGGGTAGATTATTGATGATAAGATAGATGGCGCCCACGTGGTAGTTCATTCCTTTAGTAGGTGTGAACCAATCCACATTTAAGCTCAACATTAACGAACCTTCCTTTGATACAAAAGGCTCAGTTTCACCTTCTTTTCTGAATTCGTTGAAAAATTTGCCGTCAAAAACGTCAAACAACATTCCTGGTACTGATTTTCTGTTTCTCCATTGTTCAATTTTTTTTTCGAAATTTTTTCTCATAAAAAAACGTTCTAATGTCATTTTAATGGAGTTGTATGCGTATTTTTTAATAGGTTTTATATTTCCATTCGAATCTTTAATAACTAATGGGTGATTGCAGCGTTGTTTTGTATCATTAGTGTATGATGGAACTTTCAAATTACTGCATTTCTTGATGAAGCCTGAACCATCTATAATCTTTTCATAATTATAAATAAAGTTGCATTCTTTGCAAACAATATATTTCTTCAACCCTGATATATAACATTGAGATTTAATAACGCGTAAGTAAATATAAATGATAATAAAAATACCTTTGAATGCATAGTCAGCACTTATTCTAGATTTAACCGTTTGAATTTTTGATGGAATTCGATGGTTATAACCAAGTAAAAAAAAGACAGTATTCAAAAAATTGATAAAAAGTTCAGCTGCTTTGATAGACAGATTTCCAATTTGAAAAAAAACTAAAAAAATCATAACAAAATAGAGGAGAGTTTCATTGCCACTAATGTTAAAAAGTTGTTCATTTTCAGCATCAACACTATTGCTGGCATTATACGCTGTTTTAAATATTGATTAGAGAATTATATTTTTATGAAGTTTTTTTTTTTTTTAAGAATCAAATACCTTTAGGGCTTATTTCACTAGCCATGTAATCTAGTGCATTAATACTTTCTTCTTCTTCGATACCAGTATCAATAATAACTTCGTCATTAGCATCGTATAAAACTTCTTGTTTATTAATGTTAAAGGCGATGTCTGTTAATTTTAAAGAAAAAGAATGAAGATATAAAATTAGAAATAAACATATAACTCTTTTCTTATTTTGAGTTGTATTGTATTATTTTTGATTAACACTAGTACCATCTAATGTCTCTAATTGAAGAACATCTCTTTCTCGATGAGCACGAGCCGTATGTCTATGAACAATATCATAGCCCAAAGGTTTAAGTGAGCAGATGGAACATCTGCATTCTTCTTGATTATAACGTAATTGAGGCATGTTGATAAGAAATTATAATAAAAAAAATAATATTTGTTAAGAGGATAGAACTTGTAGAAAAAAAATAATAAAGAGGAAGAAAGATTAATCTATACGTAAACAAAATTATTATAAAATTCAAATTCAATAATTTGCTGTATTTTAAACTGACATCCAGAAAAAAAATAAACTGTCAACTTCAAAATGTTAAGATGCTTTTTTTAAATGCACAAACAAGTGTAAGTCTTAAGAACTATTAACAAATGTATATTTTAATCTTTTACAGTTATGTAAGAAATGTCAAAAATTAGAATTAACTCCCATGCATTGCATTAAGCCAAAAAAAAATAACAATAAGATGCAAACAATTATGAAATGTAAAAATAAAATAAAAAAATACCGATAAACTATTTAATGTATCTAAAGTGTATATACGAAAATATATTAGAAAAATGTAAAGGCTATTACAAAAATAAATATTGTTTTTACTTCAAAATGTCATGTCAAATTAAGCAATTCACATTACTTTTTTTTTTTGCATCCTTTAATTTTTTTTTCGTTTTTAAAAATAAGTTATATATTCTCATAAAATAATTATATCTTAGATTCTGTTAACTTTTATTTACTCTTAACCCATATATAATAATTATTTTTTCTCTTACTTTACTTTTTTTTTGTATGAACATTATGATATTTACTGCTGTCATTTTAAATTCAGAATATAATACAGCTAAAAAATATTCTTCATTCAAGTTTCAGATGAAAAAAAAAGACAAAAAATTAAAGTATTTTATTTTAGCCTATCAAATTTGATAAATAAATTTGTTATCGGAATTAAAAATTCATTTGAACGAAAAAAAAATATCTTTAAAAAATTATAGAGTATTAAGTAATAAAATGAATTTTTAAATGCTAATATCTCCATCAATACTTAACCAAATAAAAAAATTTTAACATATTCGAAATGAGCAAATTTTTCTCTTTCATTTGGTATAAAAATTTTTTAAAACTTCCAATTTTTAATTTTCGATTGTAAAAGGTCACCTTTTACAATTGTGACTGGGTCACCTTTTACAAACTTTTACAATTGTAAAAGTAGACTTTCACTGCAGATAAATGTCTAATTTTACAATTGTAAAACAAGACTGAAATGTGTAGTTTCAGTCTCTTTTCAGTCTCT
>NW_026251457.1:0-4559 GCF_025118155.1 Cokeromyces recurvatus
CAGAATTAGTACCCGTTACACCATCAAATCATGATTTGGCGGCAGAACTCAAGTATCTAACTGAACTAAACACTGTTTCTACTCAACTTCCTCTATATCAGGGATACATCAAGGGTAAACACCTCAACGTCTTAATTGATAGTGGTGCTAGTGAAAACTACGTCTCTCCAGAGATAACTAAATGGGCACAAGATATATCTTCTGTTAATGATCGACAAGTGGAAATAGCAAATGGGAATATAGCAGAAATCACTCAAAAGGCTACATTGGAACTGAATCTAAATGGCTTTGTTAAAACAATAACAGCATACGTATTCCCAACAAAATTTGATTTGATACTTGGACGTTCATGGTTGAAAGAAGTAGATCCAAAACCTGACTGGACTACGGATTCCTGGGTAATAAATGACGGAATAAGATTAACACCATGCAATGATCACTATAAAACACAATCAAATTTGGCCTTGGATTTGAATTATTTAATTTCACACAAACAAGCAGAACGATGTCTTAAAAAGGGTGCTGAAGGTTATCTAATGTACTTTAACGTGATTGAACCCGATAATCAAGAGAATCCATCAGTAATACAAGAAAAATATTGGGATGACCTAGTCAAAGAATTCTCTACTGTATTTCGTGAGGAATTACCTGGACTACCACCAGAACGTGAAGTTGTACATGTTATCAACACTGGTAATGCCTCACCGGTTAGTCGTCCACCATTTAAAATGAGTCCCGCTGAATTGGATGAACTGCAACGTCAAATCAAAGAACTGCTCAAGTTAGGATTGATTCGTCCTAGTGCGTCTCCATGGGGTGCTCCTGTTTTGTTTGTGAAGAAAAAGAATGGTGAAATGCGAATGTGCATTGACTATAGGGCTCTCAACAAGGTCACTGTTAGAAATAACCATCCTTTACCTAGAATTGATGAATGTTTGGATCGAGTAAAAGGTGCTTCTTATTTTACTAGTCTTGATCTCAAATCTGGATATCATCAAGTCAGAATTAGACCCGAGGATATACCAAAGACAGCTTTCAACACCCATTACGGACAGTTTGAATTTTTAGTTCTACCTTTTGGATTAACAAATGCTCCACCAACTTTCCAAAGCCTGATGCTACCAATTGTCGTTTCTTGACTTCTTGAGATACAAAAGAGTAAAACTTTAGATGGTATTAAACAAAAATAACAAAGAATATAATTAAGTTTTTATAATATTTATTGATTATCTTTTATTTTAATTCAATAATTTTTCGATATTTATATTAAATTTGTTACAACAATAAAGTTTATGAGACAACAGGGAAAATCGTGATTGTAGTAAAGATGCATAAATGTTGTCTTCTTGATTTTCTTATGTTGTCAACTGATTATGCCGACATCTTCTATTTTCACAAATTAAACATAGTTTAGACTTCTTTCTCACGTTTGAATCTTTTATCGTCGGCTTGAATCTCCTTTTGTTTTGCCTATTGATTCTGAACGGTAGGTCATATTCTACTTCTATTGGTTGACTACTTGATTCGTTACTACTAAACTGGACAGTTTGTCTGATCCTTGATGTATCTTAGTGAGGCTTCTAGTTCAACTCTCCCACTACAAGTAATGAAAATATTCCGCAACTGAAAACATACGTAAAACAAGTCTTTTTGCTGAGTTTTAAGTGATTTTTTCAAAAAATGATTATTTCGTCAACTTTTTACTAGTAAACATGAAAATAAAATTAATATTAATTTTTTTATCATATACAAGTTTTTATATATCTAAAAAAAACTACAACTTTATAGCAAAAATTGATTATTTTATAGCAATTTTAATTTTACAGCCTTTTGGCAGTATTTAATTTTCATAGAGAAATTGGGAGAAAAAAAATTAATTGACCAATAAAAGTCCTAAAAATAAAAAAATAAACATTCAGCTGGAGTTAAAATGACGTTTTTATTTTTTTTGGTTCTTTCACCCCCACAATTTTCACTTGTAATTTCGGCATGCTAAAAAATTAACTTTTTTTTTCTTCTACAAACAGTTAGACATAAATTCTTATATAATATTTCATACATGACAAGAAAAGATACAGTCAGGCTTATTGAAATTGGCATTTTCTCAAAAATAATTGGTCTAAAGCCAGAAATAAATTTCCGCTTTAGAAAAATAAATGTCACAAGCTTAGATTATTTTTATCACAATTTACCAATCAAAATTAGCCCAAATATTATATATAATTAAGTACATCTTTTTGGATTCACTGTATATTCTATTTCATCAAGAAAAGAAAAGTGACAAATAAGTTACCATTTTCACTTTGCGAACTAACTGAAGATTTTCATACATGTGACGAAGTTAAATCCAATCAAATGCAGAAATAAGCTTTTTACTAAAATACAAAATACAGTCCGGCTGGTGGATATTGTCGGTTACAAGAAATATAACTGGATTTAATTTGTTAATTAATATAAAAACAATTGTCGGTTAAAGACGAACAAAATATAATAAGAGGAAAAGATGCTGCTAGGCTTAATTCATAGTGCTTAACCACGATTTAACTAATAGAATCATACAGTGTTTCGGTTTTCGCTAAAATTAATAGATATTTATTCAATTACAAGCTTAAGTCTGTAATTTCTGTCAAGACACGCTTCTTCAACTGAATTCAGAAAAATAAATAAAAAATTTAAGCCATAATTTATCATTATCATTGCAAAAAGTTATATAATAAACCCAAGTACAAACTGTTTGGGCGTAAAATGTAAATAATGGATCTAAAGAAATGATTAAAAGACTAGCCTAAGGATTATAAAATAAATTTTACTATTCATTTCTCTGCACTCATTCTTGACCCCTGAAATAATTTAGCAATGAGATGTTGTGCCTAATATATTAAGTATGGACACTACTGTAAAAAAGAAATTCTGGACTTTTGAACCTTCCCATTTTATGTATGGTAAAACATTAAAGCATTGGAAAGACATGCTGTGGATTTTCTCCATGACCATAGTTGTATAGCGTCTATAAAAACAGCATATAAAATTACCAAAATCATATATTTGTAAGCGATCATTTGTCTTTCTAACTCTAACAATAACCAATAAACTTTATTTAGAAAAAAAAGCGCTAAACTAATCAAAATGCTAATACTTAGCCTACTACCTCCATAGAAATAGTAATTGTCCAGATATGACCACGAGGAGGTGATTAGCAATTCATATCCAAAATGTTTACCACGAAAGTAAACCTAATGCCACCCACGAAAGATGACCAAAGAAATAAAAAAATGTACCATGAAAGAAAAAAAATGCTAGGTCACTATAAACAAAATTAATTTAATTACGTCATCACTTACTTTGAGTTACAATCTTGTGAAATAGCAAGAACAAAAACTACATTAGTTTTTTTTTGTTTTCCCACAGATTTCTTTCATGTGCGAGACGTGTGGTAACAGAAAATGCCACGTTCAACTTTGTGGTGATAGCATAAGGGACATGAAAAGTGAACGATTAAAACAAATTCTGAAAGAATGTTCTATTGTTAAGCCCCTACATGTTATCAAAACGGAGCAAAAAAAGTAAGCAAACTATCACAACATTCGACTAAGATTTAACTTTTGGTAGTAGCTTTGCGCTCATTCATTTCGAATCTGAACTTGATGCTTCGACTTTTTACTATGTTTATTGTATTCAGAAAAAGCTTATATGCAACAGACTTGAAGGAATAGGAGTAAACCCAAGTCTATTAGATAACAAACCTATTAATTATGCAAGGCTTCACTATTTACTATTAAGTGAAATTAAAGTACACTTAACAGGATGCTATTGCAAATAACCCCGTCGGAGTTTCAATTTTC
This sequence comes from Cokeromyces recurvatus, assembly GCF_025118155.1. Classification (NCBI taxonomy): domain Eukaryota; kingdom Fungi; phylum Mucoromycota; class Mucoromycetes; order Mucorales; family Mucoraceae; genus Cokeromyces; species Cokeromyces recurvatus. The sequence goes on from NW_026251457.1 coordinate 3,843, forward strand.
CAATTTCCTTTTTTGGAAATTGACTACGCACACCACATTTGTATGTTATATGGCGGAAGACTAAAAAATAATAAATGTTAAAATGTATAAGTGGCTAGTAATCGCGTTCTCAATCTGCTGGAGCAAGTTCGAATCCTTTTTGCCTCAATTTTTTGTCCCCTTAATATATTAGTTTTTTTTCATAAATGCCTATATAAATGTGGGGAGTTGTTTTTATTTAACAGTTTTAGGTAATTTTATTATTTTTTTTCTTCTCTTTTTGGTTTTTTTGTATTGATTGCTTATTCTGTCGGGTTCTACGGTTCTTAATTTTATTATATTTATATGACGTTTGAAATGTTATGATAATATTTGGGGAGGTGTGCCAAGTGTGTAAAAAAAGTTAGCTTTGCCTGTGTAAGCGAGAATTCTGCTTGTCTAAGTTTATTAGTGAAAGACGGTTTGTATTTTACTAGTAAAATATAATAAAATAGAGATAAAATATAATTAATAAAATAAAACAAAAAAATGAGATAGATAAAGCACATTAAAACCTATTAATAAATTCTAGCAAGGTAAACATAAGTTAGAAAAGTGTATTAAACTGAATTACACAAAATAAAGGTTAATAAGTTAAGCATATTTAAAACTTTTGTAAGATGATGAGTAATAATAAGATAAGATAAAAATATAACAATTTGTATTTGATAATATAATTATAGAACTAGAATAATTATT
>NW_026251458.1:0-3275 GCF_025118155.1 Cokeromyces recurvatus
ATCTCCTTGCTGCGGTAAGCAATTGTTTCTGGTCGATCTGTGCCCAGGATCTACCAAATGCTGCCACCATTGCCACCCTTCAAGATAATCTCAATGACCCTGTCCCAATATCAAAATATATGTCACTCATGGCCAAATCAAGCAAAGGAAACATTGGTCAATCGTCTCGATATTGATTTTTATTCTCTTCATATCCTTTCTGGCATTGTTGAAGCACCTATTATATCTTATATTCCTTTATTTTCTATTCCCCATCTCTGTTAATGACTCCCACGTGCTGTATATTTTAGGGTTGAATAAAAAATATATATGTAAACAACATAAAAATATAGTATCTTCCAGAGCGTTTGGTAGGATTAAAGAAAAGTGACATAAAATTGGATTCCACCATTAACAAGTGAGTATTAAGTTGATAGTGGCGATCCAGTTTCATGGTCTAACAATTTTCATGAATGAATTGTTTGTAATTTTTTTTTCAATTCACTCTCTATTAAAAAATATGACATTGATTTTGATTGGCTGTGACATTACTTGTTAGAAGCACTGTACTTCTGCAAATTTGTCAAACTTGTTAATGGAAATGAGGGATCTAGGCGTTATCCGTTACAATATAATTTCCCTTCAAATTTTCATCAAGGTCCATTATATCAAGAAGCGCATTCATGAATTTAACGAAATGCGCAGTAGTCGTGCCTTTTGCTACTGGTTTATTATCAGTAGGATCTTCAAACTCTGGATCCTCTACATCAACTTCAGCTACAATTCTTTTTGTTCCACTATTAGCTTTTCTCTTTTTACTAATAGATTGCTTTTCTTTTCTTGGTGGAGGTTTTTTCATCACAACATGAACAACACTAGATGAATGGATAGCACCAATAACAGTATGTGTTATCGCTCTAGTTTTTGGTCGTTTTACTATAGCAGGGCTACCCTTTTTTGATCTTGCCCAATTATTTCTCATGTTAATGTGAAATCCGGCTTCATCAATGAAAACACAATTCTTTGTAAAATCAAGATTAGAGTCCTTCCATTTTGTTTTGATAGCAAAAAGTTAAAGAAAGAGAAAAGACAAAAGACAAGTCTGTGAAAACTTCGTGTAGTTTTTTATTAAGAAAATAATACAAAATTGTACAAGGAAAAATTATGTGAAAATGTAAAGGGTTATTTATATGTTTTTGCAAGGTAAGTGATATTAATAGAACTATGATTTGGATAAGCAAATATTGCTATAATAAAGCATTAGTCATAAATATTTTCTCCGAATAATTCTGCCTACAATAAAATCTATTTTTATTCTTTTCTGCCTGAGCTGTCGCTGTTACTAAAAATATTAAATTATTATTTCTGGGGTGAGCGACGCGTCAATATTAATTCACAGTGAATATGTCAGCTATAGCAATACCAATTATTTATATGCTACTATTATTATTATCCTATAAGATATTATTACATAACAATATTTATCTTTATAGCTCTCTATATATAATATGTATGACTTATAAATAATTATGTAATTGAATATAACAGTCATAATCCTATTGAATTATTATTATTACATAATATAATGTATATAATTATTTTTAATGCTCGAATACTCTAACAATGACTATTATCAAAACTGAGAGTAGAATGAATATTATGCTGTGAAGCGCGATATATTAGTTTTATTTGAATAACCTCTTTATTATGTAATAAATGATGGTTTATTTCTATTAACTTAATTATAAAGGCTACTACAATCACAACACATTTCATAAACCACTCAAATCTTGTCTCCCTGTTTTCTGGTGAATTTCTTATTTCAGGCTCAAACAATGGTTTCTTGATAGTGATAAGCATTGTATTACGTAAATGATTATTTAGTTGCGACTTAGAGATAGTGAAGTCTTCAAATTGTTCAGTCAAGCTCTTCATAATATCATCCGAAAATAGTTGAGGATCGTTATCCAATAGACCCTGTAGATACTCGTTATGTTTAGCAGTGAACGAGCTTTTAGGGCCACTGTTTTCTTCGGATTTCTTATATGGAATCTCCTCTGTTTCTTTATAGCTATTCCACCATCTTAACGCAGTGCAATAATTGATATTTAGGTCATTTGCAACCTTAGTCACCAACCCACGTTCTTCAGGCTTTTCAATCATACGATCTATAAACGTCTCTCTGGTAAAGTCGCTATAGTTTTTGTATGATCTATCCAAATCTGGTACTTTAGTCTTCAGTTGCTTTTTAGGAGGAGACTCTTCAACAGTTTTCTCCAGGCGTTTAACACTTAAATAGGTTTTCTGGCTAGTAATTGTTTCAAGAATTACATTCGGATCATCAATTTGTGTAAGAACATCCTCCATCGGATCGTAAACGATTTCTCCTTGCTCATTATAAATGTTGTCTTGTCCATCTTCATAAAAAAATGTGCTCATTGTTAGAAAATGTTTTTAGTAGAAAAAAAAATAACAAAATTCAGTAACGAAGAAAAGGGACAATATTGTAACTTAACCGCCTAATTTAATTACTTGGCATGGACAAAAAGAATTGAGCATGTGACATTTATTTTTCAATTTCCGCCAATTATTTTTGCCTTTCGGTTAATCATTTTTATGAAAGTGACAATTATTTTTGTGAAAACGCCAATTTCCATAGGTTTGACTGTATCAAAGTTGGAGATGCTAACAGACTCATTGTTAGCATCAACAACAACGGAATCCAACTCATCTTCGTTTTCTTCAACATTCTGAAAATTAAAAACTATTTTTATACAGTAATGTCAATGTTAATTCAAAACATGTTGCTATACGTTATACATTATTATTCATTTGAAATTGTTGTTCTTACTTTCAGCATAGTTGACAGGTGCAAGCATTTTTTTTTGTTTTTTTTCGTGCTTTTTAAATGTATGACGGTTAACCAAACGGTAACCGTTTACATTCTTACGACATTCGTCGCATTTGCACATCTTTTGTTCATTTTTAGTAGTAATTTTAGGCATTTTTTAATATATAATAATTGTTAAAATTAACAACAATGAAAAAGAAAAAAAAAAAAGAGCAGGATTATTTACTAGTTCCGCGTAAATAAATTCAACTCAAGATAAACTTTGACTGTAATTAAAATTAATGCATGTATTAAAAAAGTAAACTCACATGATATTACGAACTATGTTTCTTTATTTTCTTTGAGATAAAAAATGTATATTAAAAGTAATGGTGAATCCAGTTTGAATTACTAAAGCTAAAGTCAAAAATACTAATCATCAATAAATATTTATTTTGATTTTATT
>NW_026251459.1:0-2996 GCF_025118155.1 Cokeromyces recurvatus
ATCATAAATTAAATGATAATAAATAAATAGGTTTTTACCTTACTCCCCCCGCAATTGGGGTTTCTTACCCAATTGAAGGGATGAGCCTCATTTTCCGGGCTAGAAAAATCAGATTTTTCTGATTTTTCAGTTTTTCAAAAACTAGCCCCCGGGGGGGTCTCACTACCCCAATTGGGGGTAAGATACCCCCAGGGTAGCTAGTTGGTAATTAGAAGATGGTCCGATTAAAATTTAATCCATGGGGCAATTAAGTCTAATCCACACCCACTGGTTCGAGGGGTGAAACAATTGATTGATTTCCCCAATTTAATTAAATTGGGGGGGTGGGTGGTAATAAAATTCATTGAAAAAGTTAATCTTTGATTTGTATTTACTTTTCATATTAATTATTTCAATCGATTCAAAATAATCTCAATAAATTGATTCAGGTTTTTTTAAAAACAAAATTATCAAATAATAAAATAATAATTATTGTAGTAAATATAAAAGAAAAACATAAGTAATATTAACTTAAGTAGAGCATGAGATTGGTTCATAAAACCAGTATTAACGTAAAGACATCGTAATTTCTTAACTATATATGTAAAAACAAACATAAATTTTGAATAAATTGACTCATTCCCAATTGGGTCACTCATTAACCAAAGAATCTTTTTTGTTTTTCTAATTGGTACCTTCCGGTTCAGCGGTATACCTTTATTTTAAAACCAATGAAGAGATAGTCCAGCCTATATTGAAAAATACAGGGTTTATTGACTTTTTTAGGACACCATACTTTTGCAGTACAAAAAGGATTAAGTTTAGGTTTTATTTTATTTGTTATTTCTGAAATTTTCTTTTTTATTAGTATTTTCTGGGCATTTTTCCATTCATCATTAGCTCCTACTGTTGAATTAGGAGCTCATTGGCCTCCAGCGGGTATTGAAACATTAAATCCTTAACGAACCAGGGACCCGTTTTAGTGATAAAACGGTGAAAATAAAGCTATATGCTAGAAACTTCTAAAAATTTGAGTACCTAAATCCCTCTGGGTATTTTACCCCGGACACATAGTGTCCGGGGCTTAATGGTAACAATCTCAAATATGTAACAATGGACAATTAGCAGGGAACAAATAAGAAAAATTTGGCTCCTCAGAGACTACACGCTTTACATCTCGAACAGTCAAGATGGTTCAAGATGATGATATAGTCCAATATTCCAATATATGTGATTAGATTTTAATTTCTATAGTAATAATAGTTTATAGGCTTTTATTTTGTAAACTACCTAGGCGATCCGCAGGAAAAATAAGAATTTTCCTGCGGGGTAAAAATCGATTAGTTTTTATTAAATAAATTTCAATAATACTATTCAATTGAATAAAAATGTATATTGAATTTCTATAAAAGTCAATTTTATGTATAATATTATTAGTTAGTATAACTTTATTTTAATAATAGTATGTTATCTAAATAATTTTCTTAATTTTTAATTGCACATAATATTATTAAGAAATTAATAGGAATATAGTGGGAGGTACCTTTACTTAATACTGTTATTTTACTTTCTTCAGGTGTCAGCCTAAAATGAAATAGATTTTATTCGGATATTTTAATTTATAGTAAAGACGCACCCCTTACCCTTTGGGTATAGGGCAAGCCCTAAGTCCCTGCTATTGGTATTAGCCCAATAGAATAGGGGGTTCATCCCTCCAATTCAATAGAATAGATTTTAATTGAATTGAGGGTTTATCTCTCCAATTAAATAGAATTGGGGGTTCATCCCTCCAATTCAATATAATTGAATTGGGGGGTTCATCTCTCCAATTTACAGAATTTAATAGAATAGAATTGAGAGGTTCATCCCTCCAATTGGGTCAGGCCCATTTTCAGGGATAAGTTTCTTATTACCATTTAGCACTCCGTTTTATATTGGTCTTCATAATAATGATGTACTATCTTTATTGTATGGATCGATATTAGGAGATGCAACTATAGAAAAAGATGGAAATGGTTAAAGATTAACCTTTTATCAAGAAAAAATTAATGGTAAATATTTATTAAGAATTCATACTTTTTTAGCAGATCGAGGATATTGTTTACAAAATAAACCTAAAATCTACACTAGCCCCCGGGGGGGTCTCACTACCCCCGGGGGTAAGATACCCCCTGGGTAGCTAGTCCCTTCGGGCCTTACCCGGAGGGATGAGCCCACCGGGCTAGTTTTTGAAAAACTGAAAAAATCAGAAAAATCTGATTTTTCTAGCCCGAAAAATGGGGGCTAGACTTATCAAAGAAAGTAAGATCATATTATAGATTTAGAACTTTTACTTATTCAAGTTTTAATTCCATTTTTGAATTATTTTATATTGATAATAAAAAATAGTACCATATAACATTGCAGATTATTTATCTCCTTTTGCTTTAACAATTTGGAGTCGGGATGATAGTAATAAACTTTCATCCGGATAAAAATTAACAACAAATAATTTTATTTTCAAGGAAATAAAATGTTTATGCGAGGTACTAAATAAGAAATATAAATTTGATGCTAGACCTCAATCAGCAGGAATTTCTAATAAATATGTAATCAATATTCCTAAAAATTGATAAAAGTATTAACAGAATTAATAAAACCATATTTTCATTCATCTATAATGTATAAATTAAAAAATAATAATGTATAAATTAAAATCATCCATAATATTTATTTTATAGTCCTATTATTAACAGCTATGCAATTGACATAAAAAAATAGCTTAATATTAACACTAATATTCTATAATAGAATTCTCCGACAGGAGAATTAGAGATTAACTGTTTATCTCTGGCAATATTGGTGAAAACGGTCAACGAGGTTACTCTTATCTTAAGACCGTCGGTGGTATGTTCCATCGCTACAGACTGGGTCACCAATGGGTGCCTGAAATGGTGCTTAATGTACAGTCGGAATTTTTCAGTTTTCTAACTGCACAAGGCTTAAAATTCTTTAGATTTCGAAATCGAAATAAGATC
>NW_026251460.1:0-2431 GCF_025118155.1 Cokeromyces recurvatus
CGCTTCAGACAGTTGGATTTATTCACTCTGGACTTTCCTCTACAATGCTTAATGTAGACAGACCAACGCCTAATATCACAAGAATCAATAGACAAGAACCAATAATCATTAGTCATTCTATTGAACACTTTGGAGAAACAGTTCTTCCGGCTATGGTTTCTGCTTGGATTGCAACTGATATTGTCAAAAGTGTCTTTGATATTTTAAACGCACCATCACCTACTGATGAAGAGGAAGAAGATTTCCCCTGGATGAGAGGTTATTTTAAAAAGCAAAGAGTATCTAAATAAGAAATCCCCTTCAGCTGCCTCAACAATCATCCAACATAAAAAAAAATTGTCACTTTTTTAAAAAAGTACAACAAAAAATAACAAGAAAATTAAATTTGTTATATTTCTAAATAAAAAATATTATAAAATAAAAAATAATATGAAGACATCAATAAGACGGAATAATAGTTCTAAAGTCAATAATTTTATTTATGAATTTAAATAAATTGATGGGGTATTTATAAGAATTGTTAAAGAAATCTGAGATAAGATGTGAATCAGAAAAAATGTTAGTTACGATTTAATAAGACACGTTAAAGATAATGAAATATTAGAAATTTTAATATTGTTTGATGGAACGAATCAAGAGAGTTTCAGGAGAATTTAGATAGAATTCCCTGACTAAATTTATGATCCGCATGTTTAATCATGAAACATGACATTATAAGTTAGCTCATGACACACTGCAATGGACGCTTCTGGAACTTACATGGTTAAGGGTATGATATTTTTAAGGGGCATGGACTATGTAAGAAAATTGCAATTCTTCAACAAGACAATGATCCGAAGAATACATCTAAATACACAACAAATTGGTTCAAGAAAAATAAAATAAATGTCCTTAAATGACCATGATACCCATCTGATTTAAATTCAATTGAAAACTTTTGGTTTTATTTGAAGTACAAGCTTGCTGCCTATAATAGAACACCAAAAAACATGGATGAGTTACGGGAGCGAGTTACTGATGTTTGGTACAATGAAGTTACAGCAGAACTATGCTTAAAACACATAGAAAGCATGCCACGACGTGTAAAAGCAGTAATAAACATTAAGGGTATATTATTTATTTCATTTCTCAAAAAAAATTATTCGCATAAAATTTATATATATGTAACTTTTGACATGATTTTTAAAGTAGAAACATCATATAGTGCATATATGCTATAAGTATCATAAAAAAGAGGAGACTTCTGTCTTTCTGCTAGTATATGCTATATAGTACTTTACTTAATAAATAGACGATTTATTATTACGGATTTGATTAAATTATCTAAAATTCTGGAACATTGCCACACTTTTGTGAGTTACTGTAAATTATTTTCCTTAAATACAGATATTTCTTCTCCTTTTTACAACTTACATTGTATTAGCATCCAATTAAAAATCTTATTGTTGATGAATGGTTTTATGATTATTATCCTAATCAACAACAACAATAAAAAAAAGAAAAAAAATATCAATTCTAGAATAGTTGAGGCGCTGTAGTGAGACACTGTAGTGACACACTACAATACCTTTTATGTACAAATAAATTGAAGAACAGCAGACACATTTATAATCGCCGACAATACACAAAAGGAAATAAAGCATATAGAAACAGTTGTATATAGAAGAAACTTCAAAATGAAACGAATTTAAGCAATATATTAATAAGCAAACAAAATGCAATACATACCATAGCACATACATCTAAGAAACCATTGGAAAAATATTCCTAAAAAGGAAACCGCGGAGTTTACAAAAATCACATTTCGCGCTCCGCCCCAAATTTAACTTAATATAGAAGGAAGGAAAGAATGAATGAATGAATGAATGAAGGAAGGAAGGAAGGAAGGAAGGTAGAAGAAGAAGAAGAAGAAGGAAGAGAGAAAAATAAAATAAAATAAAATAAAATAAAACTAAAATAAGACAAAATAGAATAAGATTGCAAAGGACAGGTTAAAATAGAGGAATAGAGCTTACTATATTGTATTATGTTGTATTATGTTGTATTATGTTGTATTGTATTGTATTATATTGTATTGTATTATATTATATTATATTATATTATATTATATTGTATTGTATTGTATTGTATTGTATTATATTATGTTATGATATGATACGTTATATTATGATATTTTATGTTATCTTAGAGCATATATATACTATATGAACAATGAACAATTATTAATATTAGACTAAATTAATATTATGAATGATAGAAAAAAGATGATGCAAGTTTATTATTGCCAGCACCAAATATTATATGGTGTATAATACAATTAATTATGCTTAGATATGTAATATAACAGTTTAGTTAAAATACAAGTAATAATAATAATAATGATAATAGTGGTAGTGGTAGTGGTAGTGGTAGTGTTAGAAAAAAAAAAAAA
>NW_026251461.1:0-2119 GCF_025118155.1 Cokeromyces recurvatus
TAGAGTTAGTATTTATTATAACATTATTTTTTCTCATCACAAGAATGTCTTATAAACTGAAATCAAATAATATTGTATGCATAAAGTGTATAACTAATAACTATAATATCATTCGGTTCTTCATGACTCTGATTTGTACATTATAAGATATTATGTAATACATCATTATATACACAACATAGCCTTTATAATTAAGTTAATAGAAATAAACCATCATTTATTACATAATAAAGAGGTTATTCAAATAAAACTAGTATATTGAACTTCACAGCATGATATTCATTCTACACTCAGTTTTAATAATAGTCATTGTTAGAATATTCGAGCAATAATAATAATTATATACATAATTCAAACAGGATTATGACTGGTGTATTCAATTACATAATTGTTCTTGAGTGATGCATATCAGATATACATTGATAATATTGAATATTGTTAAGTAATAAGATCTTATACAATGATAATGATAGTAACTCATAAATAATTGGTATTGTTGCAGCTAGACATATTCACTGAGAATTGATATTGATGTGTCGCAGTCCAATAATAATGATTCGTTAGGTTTTTAGGAACAGCGACAATTCAGGGAGGAAAAAAAGATTAAAGATATATCTTATTGATTGCAGAATTATTCGGAGACAATGTTTTATGTAAAACACTTTATTATAGTAAACTTACCTATCTGAATCATAATTCCATTGATAACACTTACCTTGTAAAAACATATAAATAACCCTCAATTTTTCCACATAGTTTTCGTTGTACAATTTTTGTATTATCTTTAATAAACTATACAAAGTTTTCACAGACTTGTCTTCTATTCATTTTTCTTCCGTTGTCTTTTTGCTAATCAAAACAAAGATTTAGTGGTGGTAGAATCTGAAAAAGTAAATTGATCGAAACTGCTAGAGAGTGAGATTAAAAAGTCCAAAGAATTCATCGAACAGTCAACTAGAAACAAGAGAAACCTTACGATTTGGGATAATTATCAAAAAGAATATGAAAAGGTTGGACAAATCATAGCTAAAAGGCAATTTGAGGGCTCTAATGAAAAGGTATTCCAAGAAGCATTCACTATGTTTTCTAACTATACAGAAAATAAGTATTCATATTTTTAACCAGGAAGGAAAGGGGAAAAAAGCACGGTTAATTCCCCATATACCGCCATCGGACTTGGAAATATAGAATTTCCTTTTATTGTAATACCACTAGTAGTGATAATCTACAGCTAAAATATGTTGGATTGTCCAGTCTGTTAGGAACGAAGTAGAGAACCAACAAATAGAAGTAGAGTACAATCTATCGTTTAGAATTGATAGACAAAATAAAAGAAGATTTAAGCCGATAGTAAAGGATTCAGACGTGAGAATAAAGAAGTCAAAATTATGCATAATTAGTGAAAATAAAAGACGTCGGCATAATTAGTTGATAACATGAGAAAATCAAGAAGACAACACTTATGCATCTTTACTATAATCACGATTTTCCCTGTTGTCACATAAACTTTATTGTTGTAGCAAATTTAATATAAATATCGAGAAATTATTAATTTTAAATAAAGAAAACCATTAAATATTATAAAAAGTTAATTATATTCTTTGTTATTTTTGCTTAATACTATCTGAAGTTTTACTCTTTCGTACCTCAAGAAGTTAAGAAACGACAAAGTCAGTTTTTTTTTCACTAGTAATATATTAGAGAACCATTCCCATAAAAGAAAATTGCATTTTTCAAAGTCCGACGGCGGTATATGGGGAAAGATCCCAATATCCTAATTCGGTCGTAACTAACACTTTTTTGATTCACATCTTATCCTAAGACCTCTTTAACAATTCTTATAAATATCCCATCAATTTAAATTCATAAATAAAGTAATTGACTTCAGAACTACTGTTCGGTCGCGTTGACTATTGTTGTCTTAATATTACTTTTTTATTTTCTAATATTTTTTATTTGATAATTTAAAAAAAATATCACACACTCATCTTCTACAAATTAAGTTTTTATTTTTAATTTTTATTGATAATAAAAGCTTTATACAAAGTTTTCGCAGATTTGTACTGTCTTATTCTTTTGTTACATTAATCTTATCAACACTCAACTTAAAAATAAAAAA
>NW_026251462.1:0-1815 GCF_025118155.1 Cokeromyces recurvatus
ATAAAAAATAAAAAATAAAAAATAAAAAATAAAAAGAAATAAAATAAACTGACAGAAGAAGTTCGTTGAGACTTGTCGATAAGTTTTATTATTAAGATAAAGATAAAAAATAAATTACTTCAATTCAATTATATATTTAAAATAAATGTTAATAATGTAAGAGTATTTATATATTCTGTAAATAAAGATGCTAAGTAATAATAATATAAAATAATAACAAATTGTATTTGATAATATAATATAATTATAGAATGATTACTAAGAGTTATAATTATAGATATAGATTTAGATTCATGTCTTTTGTATGTATTTATTTTTATAACTAATATGTTTATTCTGAGTGGAATCAATTATTACGTGTATTTTTATTATTCTTCGTTTACCTCAGTTTAACTTATAAATCATTTGGATAAATGTATATTCAGCAAAACAATAGTAACTGAAGATATATTTTTAGATAAAACACTTTTATTAATTATTTTTCTATACTATGGTAAGTATACTTAATATGTTCATAGGCAGAATTATCACATAAGTTTATTATATGTTCTGTTATGACTATTTGTCTTATGAAATTATGCTACAAATCGTATAACCAAACCATGACATTGAAACATTTACTTGAAGGTATTTCTCGTCGCAATGAATTAAATCCTAACCGGAATACCCAAATGTTACCTTCAAAACAGAATTGAATACAATAAATAAAAGATTTAGTATATAATATATCTTTTTTCTTTATTAATCAAGTTTAACTAATTTACTATCACGTTCATTATTTATATATTTCGTTTATAAGCAATATAAAAAATTGTTTGATTAAATTTACATAAACTAATAGTAAAATTATAAAAAAATAATTTTATTCATTATATAATTAAAAAAAATAATACAAAAAACTTCAAGCCATGCAACGTTAAAAAAATGTAAACAGTAAGCTTCGAACTCAAGACATCCAGTCCGCTAGCAGTATGGTTTACCACTACGCTAACTGACAGAATAATTCCAATGAATTTAACCAGCGTTTGATATTATGTAGCCGGGTTTGCAGCGACACTGCAAATAAAGTCTACTTTTACAATTGTAAAAGTTTGTAAAAGGTGACCCAGTCACAATTGTAAAAGGTGACCTTTTACAATCGAAAATTGAAAATTGGAAGTTTTAAAAAATTTTTATACCAAATGAAAGAGAAAAATTTGCTCATTTCAAATATGTTAAATTTTTTTTATTTGGTTAAGAATTGATGGAGATATTAGCATTTAAAGATTCATTTTATTACTAAATACTCTATAATTTTTTAAAGATATTTTTTTTTCGTTCAAATGAATTTTTAATTCCGATGACAAATTTATTTATCAAATTTGATAGGCTAAAATAAAATACTTTAATTTTTTGTCTTTTTTTTTTCATCTGAAACTTGAATGAAGAATATTTTTTAGCTGTATTATATTCTGAATTTAAAATGACAGCAGTAAATATCATAATGTTCATACAAAAAAAAGTAAAGTAAGAGAAAAAATAATTATTATATATGGGTTAAGAGTAAATAAAAGTTAACAGAATCTAAGATATAATTATTTTATGAGAATATATAATTTATTTTTAAAAAACGAAAAAAAAATTAAAGGATGCAAAAAAAAAGTAATGTGAATTGCTTAATTTGACATGACATTTTGAAGTAAAAACAATATTTATTTTTGTAATAGCCTTTACATTTTTCTAATATATTTTCGTATATAGACTTTAGATACATTAAATAGTTTATCGGTATTTTTTTATTTTATTTTTACATTTCATAATTGTTTGCATCTTATT
>NW_026251463.1:0-1815 GCF_025118155.1 Cokeromyces recurvatus
AACTTTAACCTCCGATTTTAGTATATTTTAACCAATCATATTTCTTGAAATTTATATCAATAAAACTAGACAATTTTACCCTTTAAATACATTTTGTTCTGTGTTATTTGCTTTATTTGTTCATTAGTTATAAGTGTTTTTGTCATTTTTGTCAAAACATCCGGACAATTTTTCCGCCTACTGTATATAGAGAGCTTTTCGATGATTATAATGATATAAGAATTGTGTATGTAGCTTGTCCCAATAACGTGTAATACATCATCAAAGGGAAAAGTGCAAAACATTGGGCCGGTTTTGTGAGTCACTGTATTTGAATTACCTTCGTTGACCCCATCATCTATGTCTTCGTCTACAAAGCTGTTTTCGTTGCTGTCGTCTACAATGTCTTCTTCGACATTGATCGCTTGCTCTTCTTCTACATGTCTACTGTTCTTGTTGGCTTCTACTTTCTCATTCTCATATTCGTCATCGCTATCGGCAATAACCGTTTCTTCCTCTTCCTCTTTTCCTGAAAATGCTTCATCTACTTGAGCAGCTACGCGAAGCAAATTACTACACTAACTCAAAAATGGTTTCAATGTTTTCACTTTATGGATTTTATGACGTCTATATTACTTAAAAAACGGACAAGGATTGTAGAGCTAATAGGTAATAATCTTTGACTAATTAGGCAATAATAAACAAAAAAGAACACAGTCATATGAGCTACTGTTACGTAATCGCAGTTCTAAATGAGCGATCCATTGAAATCATTTTTTGAGTATAATATAATTTAGTTAATTCCCCATACACCGCCGTCGGACTTTGAAGAATAAAATTTCCTTTTATTGTAATACCACTAGTAGTGATAACCTACAGCTAAAATATGTTGGATTGTCCAGTCTATTAGGAACGAAGTAGAGAACCAACAAATAGAAGTAGAGTACAATCTATCGTTTAGAATTAATAGACAAAATAAAAGAAGATTTGAGCCGATAGTAAAGGATTCAGACGTGTGAAGAAAGAAGTCAAAATTATGCATAATTTGTGAAAATAGAAGACGTCGGCATAATTAGTTGACAACATGAGAAAATCAAGAAGACAACACTTATGCATCTTTACTATAATCACAATTTTCCCTGTTGTCACATAAACTTTATTGTTGTAGCAAATTTAATATAAATATCGAGAAATTATTAATTTTGAATAAAGGTAACCATTAAATATTATAAAAACATAATTATATTCTTTGTTATTTTTGCTTAATACTATCTGAAATTTTACTCTTTCGTACCTCAAGAAGTCAATAAACGACAAAGTCGGTATTTTTTTCACTAATAATATATTAGAGAGCCATTCCCATAAAAGAAAATTGCATTTTTCAAAATCCGACGGCGGTATATGGGGAAGGATCCGTAAATAAGACTAAGAAGCTATAAAAATAATGCAAATCTTGTCAACTTTCCATTAAAAATACTTTTATTAATGTATCTTTATTCATTTATGTTGTGCATTAAGGAAAGCCAAAAAACATAAAACATTGACACATTTTTGTGAGTCACTTTACTATACGTCGTACTCACGTACTCCATACAACGTATAAATTTTTTGAAGTGAAGTGAATTGTTTATTTTTTTTCTATTCATCTAAATACTAACTTTCTTTTGTCAGATTTCCGTTTTCTTTTGCTAAAAGAGGTAAGCAAGTTGCCTAAAAATTAATTTTGAATCGTCCAGAAAGAAAACTAAAATCATCTTAACGTAAAAATTAAAAGTCTCTCCGGCGGGGAATTGAACCCCGGTCTCCCGCGTGACAGGCGGGGATACTCACCACTAT